>NW_019730585.1:1175731-1371066 GCF_002891405.2 Cryptotermes secundus | reverse complement strand
CTTTCTCTACTGTCCCCTTCTCTCCTTCCCCTTCCGAGCCGACTTAGCGGCCTAACATCTGGAGCTCTAGGCTCTTGGTTTTTCAACCGTCGAGGGGGTAGGTTGTTCTCGTTTCGGACCACCGGTCGAGGTCATCCTCGACCGTCTAAATTAATTTCTCTATATAATATTCTATCTTAGAACAGCGAACTCTGCAATCATTCTCATACAGGTATTTACATTATGTTTGTATTCTTTCTTTATTAATATATTTTATTCATCCTTTGTTAATATTTGATTTGANGTATACCCATTGCTAAGCAACGGGTCGGTAAACACATTCCTGCAACACACGATTACGTAACAATAGGAAGTCTATTTCTGCCCACCGGCGCTGTAAACAGACTTCGTCAAAAATACAGGCTGTTTTTCTTTGAGGTCCGTGCAAAGCGGTTATAGGAAGTGTTCGGCAGAGCAGTAGTAGTAGTAGTAGTAGTAGTAGTAGTAGTGTGACGTCGGCTCCTGTCCGTGGTCTGTGTGCGCACTTCTCCCCTCTACTTTCTCTACTGTCCCCTTCTCTCCTTCCCCTTCCGAGCCGACTTAGCGGCCTAACGTCTGGAGCTCTAGGCTCTTGGTTTTCCAACCGTCGAGGGGGTAGGTTGTTCTCGTTTCGGACCACCGGTCGAGGTCATCCTCGACCGTCTAAATTAATTTCTCTATATAATATTCTATCTTAGAACAGCGAACTCTGCAATCATTCTCATACAGGTATTTACATTATGTTTGTATTCTTTCTTTATTAATATATTTTATTCATCCTTTGTTAATATTTGATTTGATTATTTCTGTTTGGGTATTTCCGCCTTGCTGATTTCTTTGTTCTCCCCTGCTCGCCCTGTCCTGTGATCACGTGAACCTATACGCAACCTTGTGTATCCTCTGTAGGGCACCTTACGCTTCAAAAAGTGATAGCAGACCGTGGTTTCGCTTCAGTAGACGGTATACAGCCGAGTATATAACAGTACTCTAGAGCGATTGGGACGAGTCGGGTCTCCGTGTGATTTGAAGTTACAGTGATGTTGTTATAAATCCGTTGTCAGAATACGATTACTGAAGGCTGAGAATCGTGGCGCGTGTGCAACGTTGAGCTGGTAGTGAGTAGAATATCGATAGCACTACAATTGCCTGTAGGCTCGAACTGTGTGAATGTGTGTCAATAAATCAAATCATTCATTCCAGAACTAGTAATTATTAGTCACAGAACTCGGGACACGTGACAATATTATTAGTGTTACTTCAACAATTTATACTCGTATAACTGTTAAAGAGAGAAAGTTCTTTCAGAAATAATTTTATTTATATTACCTGCTTGACAGAATGACCCAGAATAAGAACTTACAAGAACATATTAGCAACCATAACGGCATATCATGAAGGAAATGTAAAATACACACACTTGAACAAATAGAATGGAAAATATATGTAATTTTGACAACAAAATATAAGTTCTTCAATTCAATTTATTCTTTCACCTACCTGTATAATGAATGTTCATTAGAAGCAGAGAATATTTTCCCCCTGAGTCTAAGCATCATAGATCGGGGCGTATAGGCCATGTGGAGTAAAATTTTACTCATCCCATACTTCGTAAACAGGTGGGGGACATCATGATTCGCTCTGCGGTAGCCGCTGGGTAGACGACTCTGTCTGCACCCTCCCACTCTACTGATTGTGCTATTTACTGCTATGTGTCACGTGGAATTAGCTCATCAGGCTACGGCAGATGAAACCTGTTACGTGCGAATATATATAATTAAGCAGGTGTCACATAAATATGCTAAATATGCCGTGTGATTAATTTGCTTTGCTTATTGGCGGAATTACAAAATGCCATTTGTGGTTTAATTAGAATCAAGTGAGTATTAAATATGGAATTATTGCGGTGAGAGTCCATACGTCACTCTGGCTGTCTATTTCCTATAGCTCATCAGGATCAATGCCACTAAATATGTTAACCTATGGAATTCGACCTAGTGGATATGCAAATAAGCGTACAGGGGCGACTTTTGCATAGCTAAGTAAGTTATGTGTATATAAAATGTGGAAAAAAATATATGAGGGGGAATCAGTATAGGTCACAATGAAACTAAAACAGCTGTACTGGATGTAATAGGTTTCCTATATGCATCACTAGATAGCAGCACAGTCCATCTTCATGACAGTCTAGGTACCAGACGTGCATGCACATATTCAGAGGTTCGTTACAGTGGTAAAAATGGCGACCGTGATTGAGGGGTATACTACCGAATGGCAGCGTTCTCTTGTGAACAAAAGGACTCAATACAAAGGACATTCATAATGTTCTCTGTTTACTGGGAGAAGTGTTTGTCCGGTAAAATAGTTCAGCCTTGGTGGCAAATATTTCGCTGATGACGAAGAGGTTGAAATGGAGGTGCAGAAGCAGTAGTTGAGACAATGGTTCATAAATGTGCAGAGAAATTCTCTCAAGGACGTTCGAAAGACGCCCCTGATGCCCGACCAGGTCGCCCTGTTAAGATAGCGACAAAAGCAACTTTGCAGCGGGTAGAAGAGTTAATTCGAGCTGACAGTGCAGCAGCGGCATTAAGGAGTTCCCATGGTTTCACATACAGCATTGTGCATGGTAGTCTGAAGTTTCGGAAAATATGAGCAAGGTGGGTGCACAGAAAACTGAAGGCTTGAGGAAAAATGAACCGAATGGTTCTGCCCTTGCAACGCCTCTTATGGTATTCAGATGGAGAAGATATGTTTAAGAGGTTTGTTTTGGGAGACGAATCATGGGTGCATCACAACCAACTCGAATCAAAGCGTCCTTCAATACAATGGAAACATACCAGTTCAGCTCTTTCAACAAAAAGTTTAAGGTACGAGTACGCCATCGGCTGGGAAGCTTATGCTTACTATGTTCTGGGATTATCAGGTAGTACTGTTACCCCATTTTCAGAAGTGTGGTGAAAATGTGAATTCTGCATCGTATTGTGAAGTTCTGTTGAAGGTTCGGAATGCAATTTACAGAAAACTTCCAAGCCTACTGGCAATGGGAGCACTGCATTATCATGACAATGCCAGACCCCATACAGCCCGAGCAACCCGGGGTAGAATTCGAGAACTGCAGCGGGAACTTCTTGAACATCCGCCTTACAGTCCGAACTTCGTCCCTAGTGACTTCCATCAGTTTGGTACGCTAAAATAACATATTGGTGGCAAAATATTTCGCTGGTGACGAAGAGGTTGAAAAGTAGGTGCAGAAGTGGTTGAGAAAGACTAGTGTATCAATGTTGGTGGAAAATATGTTGGGAAAAAAATTTCTTTCCACATTCGAATATCATATATTCTACGTTTGCTATTAATTTGTGACCCATTTATTTTATTTTTATTTTATTCTTCTTCTTCTTCTTATCCTTCTCATTGTTGTTATTATTATTAAATTATTTATCAGAAAATATTAGTCTTCGTGTTCCTACTCGCAGTGTTAGGGACATTTTAAAATAGTGTCTGCCTCTCTAATAAGCACTGTCCTGCTCGGTGCGCCTATGCTGCCAACGCGGTGGGTACAGATCTCGACATATTTGCAATCGGAGCGATTTCTCTCAATCATATTTTATAAATTTCTACCCAAAATTATTAATAATATTTAAGGCTCTGTGTTGTTCAGTTCTTAGTTATTACGTCATTTGTTCATTTCTATTCATCTTGTCTGTTTGTTCGCTTCTTCTGTATTAATGTGTTTTATTTCTCCAATGTTTCCCTGTAATTTGTCTCACAGATGTTTTCAAGCACTTCAGTAGATGGACTTAGTTATTATCAATTTTTTCACATTAAACATTATAATGTATATTGTATCCTTGTAAACGCACATGTTTTGTTTTCTCATCTCTAAATTACTAATAGATCCATTATTATTATTATCATTATACCGAGTTCCTGCTCGGTATATCAGAGATTTTGCATTGTTCAATGTTTGCTCCTTATTTAAAAATTGTCCCTCTGCTAGATGCGCAGCAGCTGACGNATTCTATATTATTCATTTCTTAATTAAATATTTATGTTTCATTCCTGAATTCGTAATAACACTTAGTTTAATGATAATGAAATTATTATTACTGTCATAATTATCAGCTATTTGTTTGTTTACTTTTACTTTATTCATTATTATTTCTTCCAAGTGTTAACCTGTAATTTGTATTTGACTTTTAATAAGATTGTGTATAATGTAATTCATTCTTCTGCACTGTGCTGTGTCTGTAATTGGCCTTGCGGCTGTTGACTCGGCACATTAATAATAAAGAATTGAATTAAATTGAATTGAATTATCATCATAATTATTACTATTATCTTCACCTCCTAAATTAGAATTTGATTTTTGTTATTAATACTGTTTTATTATCACCATCATTACTCAGTTTCTAAAATATTCATGTAATTTGCTGTATATTTGTGTTTCTTTCTTTCTCCCATTCTTACTTTGTAATTGGTCCTTGGTCTGCTGAGTTAGCAGGCAAATAAGTATTGTTATTATTTTGTATTTTTATAGTTTTCACTATCAATATTATTGTTATTATTTTTAGCCAGTATTATCTCTGGGAACTCAATAAATGATCTGCAAGCCCAAGTATCTTTCGCTTCGCTACGGAATACAGGCTGGTTTGGTGGACACCTCGATCATCACATTGAGTGTGCACCGAGAACTTTCTCCCGGAAGTAAAGCAGTCGGAGCATGAAGCTGACATCTAGTTTCGAAGTTGCGATGCTGGGGATATACTTCCGCTCCCATGTCGTCATAACATGCATCATGACTAACCTCAGGGATTTCTTTAAGTTTAATTTTTCCGTTATTATTGGTGATGTTATTGCCCACAATTATCAACGCTGTACATTTCTGACAATGTGGAATCGAGAAGTTTAGTGTGTAATCGAAATGTTCTATACTTGTATTAGCGAGATACTCGAATCGAATCTCGGCTGGAAGACCTGCTACTCTCACTTAGGTCTTCGTAATTTTCCTCAGTACACCCGACATAGTTCAAGAATTGTAGTTTGTTTAGCCATAATCGCGTCTTGTAAATCCTTTCGAATTCCATCTTCCGTTCCACAAGATATATATGAAAATACTGACAGAGCCGTAGAATGAGACAAAAAGACAAGGAGAAAAAGAAATATTTTTGTATTACCCAAGTATTTTTTCGGTTACGACGTCTGCCTAGTTGATTGTGTACATAATAAGAAACTACTGTACAGTATCAAGCTCTAAGAAACGTTCATTTGTAAGTTAAAGGAACTAAAATCTGAGCATTTAGTACTCTATAGGCATATATTGATTGTATTCTCTTCATTTTTCAACGCCTCTTCCAGCTCGTTTAGGGCCCTGGCCTCTTATTCAGTTCCGTAACCATTTTTTACAGGCGGTAGGATTCCTTGGACTAGTGATCAGCTCACCGCAAACCTTCTACTTAAACACAGGACAAACAGAAACAAAGAATAAACGCATAAACACACCAAACATACATGTCATGAGTGGGAACTGAACCCACGATCCCAGGGTCCGAGCGAGCTAAAACAGTTCGTGCTCTAGATTGCGCGGCTAATGTGAGCAGCTAATTGTATTATCACCTTTATAAAAAGAAAAATTGCTCCAATTACAGCGAAAAGAGCAAATTAGAGGAATTCAAATTCTCTCAAACAAGTCCAGCTACAAAAACAAGAAGATATTTGCGTACAGTATATCAGACTGAACATTGCAATTGAACATGGAAATCAGGTTGGATGTAGCGGTTTAGTGGACTGCAGTACTGATGCGTGTTAGGGAGGTTCGGGTTTAAATTTTGACACGTAGATCGGTTGTTCTGAATGAGGATATTCCCAAAATTCCGCGCCCCCCTTAATTAAAATACTCGTAGAATATCTTAAATAAATTCATGGTCCCATCCTTTCAAATTAATTCCAATTAATGATTAATTAATCGTCGTGCTCTTGCACGTTTTCTAGTCTCAACTAGTGACACCGTCATAAAATGATCACAAAAAAATTAAAAAATCCTGAAAGATGCTTAATAAAGTCTGTATTCATCTCCGTTATTTAAGAGTTGATGTGACTTTATTGCATTCAATATATACCATTTTTACGTTGTTCCGCCGTGCAATCTCATGCTTTGTAAATTTCTTTGTCTCTTCAGCACATTAACATCAACATTAAAAGTGTAAGGAAAGTGAAACACATTCTGTTGCTGTAAATTAATACGCTTGCTTTCTAGTAAAATTATAGTGCCTCTGGGGACAGAACCTTTCCTCTTTGTCTCAGAAGCAACAAACCTTCTGCCTATTTATGTGAGTGAAGGAGTATGTACAGAAACACGATATCAGGTTCCATACGTTGCAACCTTTCCTATTCATGTCTAGGGTCATAAAACCTTCTTCAAGGTGATGACAGAAAGAGCATGTTCCTCCGAAACGTCGGTATTTTTCTGCAGGACTACACAGTGTCATAACTTTGAAAGTCTCATTACAGACAATAGAATTCTTGAAAATTTCAGAACTTATATATGCAAAGATTACAAAATATGCGACCCTATGTGTTTATGTATTATCGACATCGGAATCAAACTTTGTTTTGCATTCGGAGGAGAGACATGTATTGAAAGCAATGAAAGCAGGATCCTGAGGAGAATGTTTAGAATTACAAGCCAAGGGTTTGCTAAAGAGAAGGACGGAGAACTAGAATGGTCGTTTGAAAATTAACACGGACCAGACGGTGCCTAAGCACCCTAAGTAAAAAAAGTAAAGTTATCCCTGTAACAGGCCGTGGAGGAGCATAGGGTTGTGAGATGTTGCGGTTCCCACATTTTCTAGACAATCAGCTCAGAGATGGTGGTAAGTCTGTCAGCCTTACGCACTGGCCACACTTTACCCTCAAGAACATTCCAACAATATTCCTGGTACTCAATTCTGTTAGAGGCCGGGTCGACCCCAGGGCCATAGTGCGGCTGAAAGGATAAAACAATACTTGGGTTAAATAAATGAGCGAAGAATTTTAATAAGAAATCAGAAAAGAAAAGAAATGGAGAGTTGACTGAAGCTGTTTTCAGAATTAAATGAATACCTGAAGATATAAAAGAATAATTTTTCATAATTTCTTGCAAATATATCCTTATGCGTAAATGTATCAACGATAACAGAAATAGAAGAAATAACTAAACTCCAGGCAAAATTAAAATGTAAAACTGTCCCTGGATTAAGCACGACTGCAGAAGAAGGAAGGCGGAGGATACTGAGGCAAAACGTCACACGATTTGTTGCCTCCGCAGGAGATTGGTGTCTGCGCGCATGCGTGTGTGTAGAAGGTTACGGAGCGTTTGTTTTTTATTTTAGGGCATCCTGTATATTCCGTTATTAGTAGTATTATTTGCTGTGGTAACATATGCGGAGCTGGGATAACTCAGTCAGTATAACGACGGGCTATGGGCTGGACCGCCAAGTTCGATTGTCAGCAGTGGCAAAAGATTTTTCTTTTTTCCATAGCGTTCAGAATGGCCCTGGATCCCACCCAGCCCCTTATCAAATGAGTGCCGGGGCTTTCACCTGGAATAAAGGGACCGGACGTGAAGATGACCACTGATCTCCATCCAGTGTTTTGATAAAGAATGGTGGAGCTACACCTCTACTTCCCTATACGTCTTCATGGCGTGTTGTTTAATTAATTAAGCATAGTTTGCCTTTATATGTGAAATGTAGAACACTACATACGAAAGAGACAGCGGATGACTATTTATTCGTGTCATTTGTGGTAGATATTTTTAACGGCGGCCTTGATGTAGTATTTAATAACAAACAGGACTGGAAATGAATGCGGGAGCAGTTATCGGTACCAAATCTTATATAGCAAATTATGTGCCTTTCTTCTGAATTTTCAATAAATATTACACTAATTTTACAAAATATTGTCGTCAGGAAAATCACTAACTCTTGTAAACAGAGTTATATGCAAATAGAAATATTAATATATCAAATAATTTCAATATAATGTACTAATGTAACAGTTGAACCGTTGCGGATGCAAAGCTTTTCAAGTGAAGTGTTATGTCTGTTGTGAATCAAAGGAAAGACGAGGGATGTCCATCCCTCAACTTGTTACACTGCATGCTTGGGATCCCACGTCATTTAGAGCCTGAGTACGAAATTAAATCTTTCGGAAGATCTACCTCTTTTATTTGCTTCTTATAATCAGACGCCGAGACACTTTTACAATAGAAAGGAGAAGGCTCGCCATTCATAATTATTCGAACAAAGTTGGATATTTCCGTTTTGAAAGTTTCTGGCGATAGTGTTCTGCCCTTGGGATGTCTGAGTTTCTGGATTTTGTCCATCCCCTGGTGTTCATAAAGAGAAGGTAGACAAGTCCGGAAACTCCGTTACCCCAAACAGAGGCAGTCCCAAATTATGGCCCTGAAGACACTGCAGTAATATCTGCGTGAAGTTCGAACCATCTATCCTACCTTCGGTTTATTGCAAATCAATAACTTCAACGTAGGGCCGCGCCATAGCTCAAGCGGTTAGTCGCTGGCTTCCCAACACGTAGGCCCCCGTTCAATCCCGGGTATGGTCAAGTGGGATTTGTGGTGGACAAAGTGGCGCTGGGGCGGGTTTTCTCCGAGTACTTCGGTTTCCCCTGCCAATCTTCATTCCACCAAATTCTCCATCATCATAATCACCTGGGGCAGGCTACAATAGGCCAATCAGTGGCCGCCATGCCGAGTGGACTCAGTTGGACTCCACCCCCCACTAAACGAATTAAAGAAAAAAACACTTCAATGTCAGGTATTAAGCAACACGAAGGTGTAGACATTTAAGCAATTCATGTCACGTCCCTTAACACGTCAATACTCAGTGAATAGCTTGCACACTTGTAATTTGATGTTATCAGGACTGTGGTTATGAAGACTGTTAGCTTCTGTAGTGTGACGTCATGCAAACCGATAGAAAGCTATCGTCGTTTAGGAGGAACGTACTGCCTCAATTTAGTCGCGAAAAATCAGCTGTGCAAACATGCAGCAAGGGTATAGTGTATTTGCTGCTAAGTCTAACTCTTTTGACCCTGAAAGTGAAAGTGAAAATTTTTTTCAAAATTGTTGATGTTTCGCCGTGGTGACAGGGGGCGTGGAGGTATCCCGCCGCTGCCACCAGGGCGTCGTGCTGCCACCATCTTGTTATCCCGTATTTATAATCACTGACGTAGCTGCCGCCTTGGCATGAGTTTGCAATTCTCCTGAAGGATTCGGGAGATGCGGGAGCATTCAGGGAGAATGGTGACACTTGAGGGAAGGCTAAGTTCAATTAACATTACAGCGCATTTCTATCCTACTCTATTCACCTGTGTCGCTATATACATAATATATACACACTTTGACGACGTTTGTCGGTTCGCATTACATTTGGGTTATTATTCTGTCGTACACACATTAGTTCTACTCCTGTCACCCTGCTATTGGGTATCCTATATCTCTATCTCTCTTTCTCAGTAAACTTAGTCCATCTGGTCTTCATTTTCTCTCCCTGGGGTTTGCACTTTAATATTATCACACTTAATGTTCATGGCTTATATGAAGTAGGTCCACTTACTTGTAATGATGATACAGGCCGCCATCACCAACCAACAATTACTCATCGCCCACACTCTCTCGGCGATAGACTACGGCTGAACTCTTTGACAATTAATAATCTATCTTTTTTTTATTGATTCCTCCAGGGTTTTTATGCCCCCTTTTTGCTGATTCGCGGGGTTCCGGGGGTGTACGCACCCGTGATTTTGGTCGGGGGGCCCACTCTCATTGACTGTTTATCGAAAGGGTGTTTGCTTCTTCAGGTCTACCGCCTTCTCTGACTCAGCGATCTCCTAATGCCGGAGTTCTTTATGTCCCACTTAATATAAGCCTCTTCCTCAATGTCAGCGTTATTTCGCTGGCGCGCTAACATTCTGATTACCAAGTTATTGCCTCACGACTGGTGTTACACTTATTTGCAAACCCCAACTTCCTGGTACATTCTATTATTTCTATTTCTTAATCTTATCGTCTATAACACTAATTCCAATTAACCCAAAAAAACATATCTGCCTGTACATAATATTTGGGGCATAACAATTGAATATATAGGAAAACTGAATTTCAAACTTTTTAAGGATCAGCTACCTTCTCATGTACTGCCATCTGGTTCAAACTAGCAGCTTCGAACTCTTAAGCGCAGTTAGTTAAAAAAATCTTTTACAAAATCCCTCTCTCTAAAGCGCCTCAGCGGCTTGAAAGTTCAGTGGGATATGCCAGAAGTCACTTAAACGGCAAATCACGACGATTCAGGATATTTCGCTAAAATTTTATTTTTAAAATTTCAGCACACATCCTTTTTTGTTTTTTAATTCTCCAGAATAATTCTGTTAGAAACATAGTCGTTTAATTTTAATCTGCCTCACATTGTACTATTTCTGCAAGATTACATATTTTTTATAGATTACACTTATCAAGCTATCTCTGTTTTAAAACAAAGACTATTTCTCTCTCTCTTGCCCTGAAAGAATTCTCCTTATTGTAATTTTTTCTTCGTTTTGCTTTTCTCAACCATATATTTTATTTACAGTGTGACCGATTTCACATATAGCACACACAAACACACATAATAATTATTGTTTGCCTATCGCATTTCGACCTTGCAGTACCATATAAGAACTTTACTTGAGCCTTGTTAATACCACAACTCACAATATAAATAAAATCATATTCGTATGATCAATGTAAACATACGTGTACATTGTGTACTGAGTAAACGAACAATTTGTTTCGAAACTGCACATTGACGGCCAGATGGCACAATTTAAATGTTGCTTCAACTGGTAACACGGAGAAATATCTTGATGCACAAAACAAAGCTTTCAGACGGTTATTCATTTAATTTGAAGCACAGATAGCAGGAACTGTCACAAACTCAAACACTGTCATTTTTCCTATCAGTAGCAAATTCGATTTTTTTGTCCCCTCTGATCCCAAAGTAGCAATTACCGTGTGACGGGAATGCATAAATACAAGGGACCGCCACAATGTTGTTATGTGAGATGAAGATATTTCAGATAGAAACAATCCCTTAGAAATATATCAAAGAGCGTCTGAATGGAAACTGAATGACAATTGATTTTTTTTATCAAATACTGGCAACATAAAAAATATGAATTTTTCTGCATTTATTTTCTTGTGGCGCACGATTCGTTTCGGCTGGAGACATAAAGAATATTGGTGATCCGAATGAAGTTCGCGGACCTCAGGCTGCTGTCATTCTAAATTTATTTTACGCTGATGTAACTTCACAAATTTAAGGAAGTCAGCAGCGATAACTCCGTGGGCTTATAACCGGGGAATACCCATTACTAATCACGGCTTCAATGCCCGGTATTCTGATTGATATGGGTGTCCTCTCAAGACTCTCCAAGCAAAAACCAGGATAAAATCTAGAAAAAGGATACGGCTGCTTCCTTACCCATCCTTCCGTGCACATATGGTCCCCGTCAATTTGATGTTACGTAACTTCTGTTCTTGAAACTGACGCTTTCAGTGGAGCATGTATACTGGGAAATATATGTCGTTATAAACAAAAAACGAAAATGTCTGTTAAATAAAACACTGCAGTCATTGTCCCGTAAGGTTTATCTGACATGAGCTCATAACATTGCCAAGATTATAGTTTCATGTGGGCTTATATTTCCCCATTTGTTTCGGGTTTATGTTGAATATCATTTTCCCTTGTATTAGTTTCGGCCTCTTACAGACCTCCAGCACTCTTCAGCATCATTGACGGCAAGATTATAATCATGCAGAAGTAAAAAAAATGCAAGTGTTAATGAAATTCTAAAGCATTTTATTGTGGTTTCTGGGTGAACAAGCCGTGCATTCTTAAGAATTCATTAGCACGAAAAATATTCATTCTTATAAAAAGGTAGCACTCACTTTTGGGGGGGGGTAACTGGGTACATAAATGAGTTTTCTTCTGACACAAATAAGAAGTGTATGATATGTTGGAATTTGATAGATAGGAATTAAAATTTGTGTTTGTATTGTACAATATAGGAGAACAGGGACAGCTCAGTCGCTATAGTGACTGGCTACGTGTTGGACAACAGAGAGTTTGGAGTTCGAGTCTCGGTTTGGTTAAATATTTTTCTCTTCCACGTTGTACAGACTGGTTCTGGGGCCCACCCAACATCTTATCCAATGGGTTCCGGGTGTCCTTTTGCAGGGGCTAAAGCGGCAGGGGCGTAAAGCTGACCACTCACCTCCAACTGGCGCCGAGATCAAGAAAACGTGAGTCTGTACATCAACTCCCCAATTAGCCTTCGTGGCGTAGTGCTTAATTAGTCAAGCACAGGGATAACTTTACCTTCACTGTGCAGTATAGTACACTTTTCACTCTCTACAGACTTTCCTAAGCACGTTTGTATTTGTTAAAGCATAACAACACGTACAAAGAAATCCAGTTTAATCGTATTCTGAAATATTCATGAACTGCTAATAGCTTTGTTCGCTAATCAAGGAACACAATTACTTGGAGTAATATAACAGGGAATTATTCTCGTTTACGACTGGAATGCTTACCGAAAGGCAAGTTCCACTTCCCAGATAGTGCAGCGCTCTGGAATGGTCTAAAACAAATTTGCCTTATTTGTGTTCAAGGCTCTTATTGCGCTCACTACAGATTGTCGTGAAAATTCATAGACATTTTGGAGAAACGTGGTCTCCATCTTCTGGCTCGCAGAATGAACCAAGCAAAGAAATCGAGGAGAATTAGGCGACCATGAAAATACAGGTAATACATCCCTCCGATATGTAGTTGAACATTTACCACACTACACGGCATTATATTTAAAAGATATTACTCTTTAAATGACGCTTAATTTCGGCATAATGTAAAAGTTACAAAAATTAAAGCTGTAAATTAAGTATATAACTATTATAACCGCACACGGCCGTCACTTCTCGCAACCGCTGCTCACCACTTCTCGTGACCGTTGCCTAGCTATCTTTATGTTTATTTATTTGTTTGCCCGCTTCGGTAGAACACTTTTGACTCTTCTCAGGGTTGTGCCACGGTAATAACTGGAGCAACGCGGAGACTGCACATTTAAAACTAGTCCACTGATACGAATAAAGTACTCTATTTTCTGCTTAATCATAATATTGTGTATTTCAGAATCATATATAAATTTATTGGCAAGTGCGGAGTAATGTGCCAAAGATTAATCGAGCCAAACAAATACTGTTAAATTTAGATAAACTTGGAGAGAGCAGGTAAATGACGTCTGCCTCTCTTGAATTCTGAACACCAAGTGCCTCTCCCACTCAATTCTGCGGGAGCGTCACTTCATCACCGTATAGGATTTGAACCGACGGCCTTTCTCCCAGACAAGAATAGTCTCTAATGGCTGATTTTAACTGCCAAATCATGATACCATCAGTACAAGACAATCACATTACTAACTTTTAGAATGAAGAGATCCAAAGATATTGAACCCGGGACCCTACATGTGAAAGCACTTATGTCTTAGTTTAGGGCAGACAACAAACATATCCTTTTCATAATTGCCTCGACCCTCTAACGGTCACCCAAGGTCCAGGTATCAAAATAAGTTGTTCCTGTCTAAATGCGAAAAGCATGTCAACTTCTTAATGGATGGGTCTCCCTAATAAATCAGTCACTCTATTGAAATGACTAAGTGGAACACAGTGTCCATTAAAGAATATTAAAAGGTTTGGACGGTTACAATATATGAGAAAGTAATAGAGGAGCAAAAAAAAAACAGAATGAGAAACAAGTGTAATTAGAAGTAATGGAAAGTAAGAAGGGGTGTTGCGGGGTTTGCAACCCTNTAGGTTTTAAGAAGCAGAGGGAAGTTGAAGGGTGCATTTTGTCTGGGTTGGGGCTACGAGAAGGCTGGCCAGGCTTACGTCCACCAGCGCTTGTATGTAATATACACTAAGAATCAATAAATCCTCTATTATCTGTAGTGAGTATTTGCTCTTTGTGGTTGGAATACCCGCTCCAGCAGCCAACTGACCATCACCATCACTGAATTATTACGCTACCGCTCGGCCAACATAATTCAGTCGACCCGCCACCATCTTGGGTCACGACAGGGGAGAGAAATAGAAAAGAAAGGAAACAAACATAACCCAAAAAACGGAAACAAAATAATATTGTGGAATGCAGACCGGCTGCTAGACAGCAACTGCGAAATAAATAAATACAAGTATACAAGAGCCGTTGCTAAGTAAAGGCTCCACAAAAGAACATGTATCTACTACAATAATGGCAACGCTAGAAGACACGAATGCAACAATGACACAACAAGAGAGGAATGGTATCTTCTGTGCGGTCTCTGCCGAGATATTATAAGCAGGACGGTTATTTAATTGAGAGTCGACAGTTGGAGCAATGAGTTAGTTGTGAGACAGTCGCCAGCCGCAAGAACGTGGACACGGAAGCAGAGGACATTGTCGCGATCCGTCACCAGGCAACGGCTGGTGAAAACATACAAAATCGAGAAGATTTTACGTGTGCTGTATGGAGTGTGCGTAACTCAGTGAAGCTGTCGTGGTTATTTGCAGTTACGTTCTATAAGTGTTCAGTAAATCCGATTACCAATCCCAACCCCGTCTATAGTCATTCTAAAATCGTGACAATATTGTGTAGTTTATTTTAAGATGATATCACTATCTGTGGCTATATAGAATTAAATGATATAATTAACGAAAAACGACTTGGAAGGAAGGTGTTTTTCCGGCCGTCACTTGGAGGGACCAAGCAAAATCACCAAGAACCGTTGCCAGGATTGCCAGTGCCGAGCTCAACCGAGCCTAACCCGAAAGCACACCTATAAAAATTAACATTTTAAAGCAGTAATTTTTGTAAATTCACTTGTTTTGATAAGCCCTAGTAGAAGCTTTGCTGTACTGCTTACCGGATGTAATGAAAGCGAATTACGCCAATTAACACGCAGCATATAAGCAAATCTTTTCGATATATTAAAATAAAGGAATGGGTGGAAGTTAACGTGAGATTACATGCAAAGGGAGAAGATAAGGCATAAAAATATTTAAAATCTGAACCAAAAACAGAAGGAGCTGAATTTGGATTAGAGATGAAAGCGAATGAAAGTTTTGTTTCGGTTTGTTTTAACACTTTTTGTCAGCTAATTACAAACTTGTCACTCTGGCTTCCTGGAAGCAGTAACGTATAAAGATTCAGTGTGTCTGGTGGCATTAACACATTGAGAAGAGAAGAAGGAGGGGGGGGGGGGCTCAGACCATCCCAGAAAATTCTGGCCCTCATATAGTGAGTTAGTGTAGAATTACAGGCTTTCTTTAGACACAGAAGTTGATGATATACTGGGCACACATTAAACAGAAATATATTATCCGTTGCTCACGTAAAGCCCCGTGGTTTTGCAGAACACAGCATTTTTATTCCGAAACTGACAGAGAAGCTGTAGCAGTAGAGCATTGGATTTGTATACACGGAAGGTTAGAATCTCTGCTGGAGCGCAGGCTATCCTGAAAATTTTCTTGGTTTTACTCAGCCTCTCCAGGCACGTACTGAGAGCTATCTAAAACATGTCAGACCTACTTCCTTCGAAATTCTTACCTATTCACAACTCATGATTTTCCTTCCGTCTGCTTATTCTGACTCTTTCAGTTAAGACTCTGACATTAAATATCCCATGAATTAAACATCGAGTTGGTTGACACAGCATTAAACTCCTTTTGCGGAAACACCACGTTCGACCCTCACTCTGGTGATAACCCCCACCCCTTCAGAGAGAACCGATACGCCTTCCTAAATGAAGTTTCTTGTTTTCTGTTTCCACATTAAAGGAGCGTTAGTATCTTAACTCTTCAGGGATAATTATGCTTATTTTGAAATATGTCTGGAATAGATACTACAAATCGGAAGGTCACGGGTTCCATTCCCGATAAGTTCATTGGATTTTTTCAATGTACCTAATTCTCCTGGACGCTGATCTCTGTGGTTATGCAGTCTAAGATGTTAACAGTCTTCGCTGGCTAAAAAACTGCGGTGGTGAGTTCGAATCCCAGTCGATGAATGGATGTCTGTGTGCGTTTATTCTATGTATAGGTAGAGGCCTTGCGACGGCCTGATCCCCCGTCCAAGGAGTCGTACCAATTGTCTATAGGATTAAGAAACAGAAGAGATGGAAAGTTTCAACAAAGGGCTATAGAGCCATAGATAGACAATTCTTCCAGTCGCACATAGCCCTGGGATAGACTCAACCTCTAACAGAATGAGTATCAGGAATATTCCTCGGGATAAAATACGGCCGGCGCGTAAGGCTGACAAACTCCCAGCCACCTGTGAGCCGATTTTCTAGAAAATGTAGGAGCCTCGATGTCTCACAATCCTATAGACTTCCACGGCCTATTACAGGGATAAAACGATAACATGTGGTCAGTTTAAGGTGAAGTTTTTCCAGTGAACACTCAATGAAAAATATGAAATAAGAATTTCTTCCCCCAAAATATGAGTATATTATAAAAGTGTTAAGAATCGAAATTGAGATATATTTTTCTCGACATAAGTATCCCAAATACCACGACTGCTTTCCAAGTCAGAATTATAAAGTGATTTCTTAATTCTCTTAATATAAGTAGTATGATAATTATGAATATAAAGTATATGAGAAATCATTAATATATATACATACATTTGTGTAATACTCCACATAACCTTCTGATCTACACTGACGCCTATGAGACATCTCTCCTATCAGCTGAGTTTACCAGATTTAGCGATGTTACAAATAGCTGAAATAAAGTCAAGACGGATTATTTGTTGAGTAACAAATAGTGCATAGCTGTAGGCACATTTCGTAATTTATGGAGGCACTTATTTTAATATTCTACTAGATTTGATATGATAGTTACAATCAACATTAAAGAATATACTCCACCGTACAGATTCCTTCTTAAAAAGCTGATAGTTGTTCAGTTATATGAGAAATTCTCCGCCTTTTGTGGAGACTATAAGATCATTATAATTTTCATAAAAGAACGCCTCTGATATCTATCCTAAGCCAGATGAGTCCAGTTTCAGTTCTCACAAATCAAAATAACATGAAATTTTACACCTTCTGGAATATAATGCCATGTAGTTCGGCGAAAGCCGACACATGTTTCGGAGTTAAATATCGCCTCCATCTTCAACTTTGTTTGCTGGCTACTTCAGGCTCGTCTCTTACTTGTCTTATTCTTCAACCATGAAGATAAAGGTGAAAAATTCCTCCACTGGACTATACGGCCTTATACACCAAACAGTACAATTCTTCATGACCACCTCTGTGAAAGCCTAAAACACTACTATATGGTTATGGCTTCAGAGTTGAAGGTGAGGGTCGTTTGAACTACATGGAATCATACGACATATAAAGTAGACTTGGGAAGTTTGGCTAATAAAACACAGACACTCATAACGCTCTGCAGTAAACCGGTTTATCTGAAAGTCTAAATACACGCATGTGTAGTTACCAGAAGATCACGTCAGACACTAAGTATTTCACTGTATAAAGCAATGCTATTTAGTGTCCGATTGTAGAACAGCTCCGAAAGTGAAACGAAGTCACTAAGAACGGTGTGCGGTTAAGAGATTGCGTGATTGATTTATTTCAGTCACAATATGTACCAATATATATCCTGTATTCACATTCCACGCAAAAATATACAGTTTGTAGTAGGTATATATGGTTGAATACTTCATAAGATCCTGGTCATAAACGGCTCCCTTCGTGAAATAGGTGTGTTTTTTTAGTCACTTGATCAGCACTGGGAGCTTTCTCCCTCTCTATCTCTTTCTCTCTATGGATATTTTTATTGAGGGTCGAGGCTAGTCAGGCACGTAGAACGTAGCTCTTGGTCTTGTGCAAAGTACTCGCAAAAATAACTGTTTGAAGAGAGACACAACAACAGTAAGGCATGAGATAACAAAAGCAAATACATTCCATGAAGACATATTTGAATTATACAAGACAATACTGTACTATAACTTTCAAGAGATGGCAGTTCGAATACTCGCTGTATCTGCGGATTTTGTGAATCGCAGGTTTGGGGCCCAGACATTATATGTAGAGCTTCATGATGTGCAATGTGACCGGCCTATGAAGGCAAGAGAATTGTTTGAAGCCAACTTTATTACGTACTATGAAAATTTCATTATTATTATCATCGTTACTACAGTGTTTGAGCTATTGAGTAATAAACAAAATAAATTCCTTTACATTAAAACAAATATTACAATTATTACGAACATTTTTGTGCAATGTTTTGGTACAGGAAACCTTATAATTTTTATTCCTTCTCCGTACATTAACGTCAAATTCACCTTTATGTGAGTGTCCTCTAGAGCAAGGGTCTCCAAACTACGGCCCGCGACCACATCCGACCCGCGATGTGATTTTATCCGGCCCGCGAAAGAATTGTGCAGAAATGCGCCAATTGAACTAATTTTCCAATGAGTACTTGTAAATGTGATTCCGAACTTATTGACCAGACATATTATACTGCAGTTCGATGGCTTAGTTGTGGAAACGTTCTTGCGCGCTTCTTTCAGCTAAGGAATGAAATTGATATATTTCTTACCGAGAAAAACCATCACGAAACACTTTTATCAGATACCGAGTGACTTTGGAAATTAGAATTTTTTGCTGCTCTAGTGAACCACATGAATCATTTGAATTTAAATTTGCAGGGTGAAAATAACTTAGTCTGTGATTTACTTGCACTTATCAAGGCATTCAGAGCAAAGTTGATACTACTGGAAAGCCAAGTGAAAAATGATAACTTTGTTCATATGCAATACTGTGCAGAGTTGCATAAAAAGGGTGAAGTAAAATTTCCTTCCTCGTTTTCAAATTTAGTCATTTCAGATTTGAAAGAACAATTTCGGAAGCGATTTGATGATTTGGATTCCAGTGCTCAAGAAATTAGATTGTTTCAAAATCCGTTTGACTGTGATGCTGCAGATGTCCCAAATCAAATTCAAATGGAAATTATTGAACGCCAGGAAAATTATCATATTAAAGACAAATACAAGGAAGTAAATTTGATCGAATTTTATAAATTTCTGAACTTTGAGCAACTTTCAAATTTAAATAAATTTGCTTGTAAATTTATCTCCATTTTTGTGACGACGTATCTTTGTGAACAAACTTTTTTCCCAGATGAAGTACATCAAGTCGAAATACAGGGCAAATTTATCCGATGAACATTTAAAGTCGCTTCTTGTGATTAGCGTTTCAAAATTTGAACCTCAATTTAATCAGATTTTAAGAATGCAAAAAGAGTTCCATCATTCACATTAATTGTTTTATTATAATTTATGATGAAAATGTGAGCATTTGCTGCTACTGTCTGTTGTCATTAATATACGATGATTTATTCTCACATACTTTGTATTTAGTTTATGAAATTCTGCGCTTTCAATAAAACTCATATACCTAGAGTTATTAGTTTCTCACTTTATCCCGCCCTTTGAAATTGCTGAATTACCTAATGTGGCCCGGGGTTCGAAAAGTTTTGAGATCCCTGCTTTAGAGCAATGGTTCTCAACGGGGTCTTTATGGAACAAAAGGGGGCAGTACCCTTTGCAGAGAGGCCATAAGCAAAAGTCGGAAAAATGGGGGCCATGGAAAATGTTAAGTGGGCTACGAAAATTTCACTTCTAAATTAAAATTACTAATGATATAAAGGAAATAAAAATGGCAAATGATCAGTACATTTATGACAATAAAGCATATCTTTATTTTTTGTACCTCATTTAGAATATGCAGAATCTATTGTACAGAAACCACAACCTTACATCTGGGAATTCCAAGTACTGGTAAACACGTACCGCCTCCTTGGAGAGGACTTTCAAATATGGTCTCACGTTTAGTTTAAGCTTCGATTTGAACAATTTTTAATATTATATTTAAGCACTCTTCTCCAAGTATAATTAGAATGATCAAGTGAAGGAGGGTGAGGTAGGCAGGGCATGTAGCACGAATGGGGGAGACGAGGAATGCTTATAGGTTATTGGTGGGAAAGCTAGAAGGAAAGAGACCACTGGGAAGGCCAAGGTGTAGATGGGTTGACAATATTAAAATGGATCTTAGAGAGATAGGATGGGGTGTCATAGATTGGATTGATCTGACTCAGGATAGGGACCAGTGGAGGACTCTTTTGAACACGGTAATGAACCTTCGGATTCCGTAAAATGCTGGGAAATTCTTGAGTAGCTGCAGAATTGGCGGCTCCTACAGAAGGGCTCATTTCCATGAGTAAGTAAGTAAGTAAGTACTCGTATATTTAAACAACCTGTTGCATTGAAGTACCACTTATAGACTATCAAATGCTCCGTCTATAATTCAACTATCAATAACATTGACTGACTCAGTGTTATTGATTGTCGCATAATGTACGGAACATTTGATAGATTATAAGTGAATAATTTATGTATAACTGTAGCGAAAAACTTGAGTTCACCACCTATGATAATAACAAATATGTAGTACCATGATTGTAGGCACAGTTTTGAGACTATAATGAAGAGGTTTCGCATCCCATTGCAGCTGGGAATTACCTGAACACGTCCACAGCTATGGGGTTTGCGGGAGGTCTCTGTAAGGTGGTACTGGCGTCTGTAACATGAATGCCGTAAAATTGATCCACTCTATTGTAAACACTGTCATACATTTTATGAGGTAAATCATTTACGGAACACTCTTTACATCACTTAGTGTTCGTATGTAAAATGCATTGCAACTATACTTTCGAAATCAGGTGTTTTAAATAGAAGATTCAAGCTTTGACTTTTTTTGGTTACAAACAAAGAGCTCATGAAATAACAGTTCAGGTAGACGTAAAAATCGAATCCAAATTTGCAATTCAACAGTATAATCAGTAAAGCTTTTACTTTTAGTCAAAGAAAAATGTAATTGAAATGATTAAATTGGCAAAGTAATGCACGTACCTCTCCCAGTGTAGGCTTGTCTTTGATCAGGTTGCAAATATCCCATATCCCAAATTGTGAAAGGGGGAACGTGTTGCGGCGACCCGCCACCCCTCACTCATCCCCCCACATCGCGCGAGGTAGGTAGCATCGTTAGTCTGCATCAGTATATTCCCCTCTGCCTCGAAACTAATGAAAATAGCGATCTGATTATACTCGTAGTGCTTCTGCAGTATAAAGGAAATTCCAATTCTTCTGAAATTTCATAACTTACTAATTAAAATAAATTTACTGCGCACGGTAGCGTAGGTGGTTGAGTTACTATGCTACAAGCCGGAAGGTCGCGCTTTCCATTCTGGATGAGGTCATTAGATTTTTCAATTGACCTAATCCTTCCGGCCGCACTATAAACCTGCGCTCGACTCAGCTTTTAGCAGTAGTAGTACCAGGAATCTTAATGCGGGTAGAGCACGACAGGCGCATATGCCTGACAACCTCACCATTTGTGAGCCGATTGCCTAGAAAATGTGGGAGCTTCGACGTCTCACAATCCTATGGGTCTTCACGGACTGTTAAAAAGATAACTTTACCTTTTGTACCCTTTTATTTAATTCCAATATTTCTTAATAAATGTATAAAATGATGCACGACTCTAATATTCTAAGTAAGTCTCCTTATTTATATCACTTTGAGTTTGAAGAAAGAAAATTATATAAGGGGTATCTAGTCCTTCAATTCGTATAAACAGTTTGGAATGAAAGAGTCGGAAGAGACTAAGAGCCAGGTGCGTTAGGTTATGTACCTCCTCAGTATTTTAGATTATAATGTAGAGGGACTTCAGAACCTATCGGAGCGGTACTGTAAAGATAAACACCTCGTATCTGACAGAAACGGAAGTGACTGTCCAATCCATACCTAGTAAATTCACTGATATAGCGGTGCTCACGTGGAACATTAAACATATATTAAAATACTTTTGAGAAAAAGATTATGAAGGTCTCAACTTTTGTGTTTGACTAACAGATATATGTGAATAAGGTAAAAGAATGCTTCTGTCTCACGCAACCAGGTGATCTCTGATTCAGCTGATTAACTAGCAACTGCTCAGTGAAGGCTCCTCCACCATAAAATTAATTATTAGCTTATAAGTGCATGCAGCGAGATGTTTTGACATTGTGACTTATAAGTAATATCAAAACCAAGTTAGTAAAGTATTATGAGTTATACGTATGATGCATATTAATTTTAAGACAAATTGATTGTTATGAAAGCAGTGTTGGCTGAGTTTCATAATCCGTTAAATATCCTTGGTTTGTTCTCTGCACCGTCACATCCAAAACACCTCTGGTATCCAAAGAATATGTTCTTCAAAGAAATGTTTCGCAGCCAAAAAGGCTTATATTTAATTCATTGTGACTGAGATCGAACCTTAGAATCACACTGTAATACTGAAATTATTGTAGAAGAAAGAAATAACGAAAGGAAGAAAGAAAAAAGAAAAGAGACTGGCTGGATGGATGGACAGAAAAACAGGCAGGCAGGCAGATAGATAGATAGATAGGTAGGTAGAAATACGGAAATAAAGAAAATAAGACCAAAAATAGTTTATATAGTTGAGAAATATGAAGCACTATTCACCCAGTCATTATATAATTTTTAATGATAATGTCTGCATTAGTTTTTTATTGTGCTGATTTCTTTAACGTTCAGAATGGATTCCCCTCTTATCCCCGCTTTCCAAGCAGGCTTTAAGGCGTCAGTGGTAGGTAAGCGACGTGTTACACAGTTTGAACTATGCCTTTGTTACTCCCAGTATGCTCGTTCAATGCTATTTACATACGTTTAACGTCTTCCTGATTAGTGGGAAGCGTACCTTCATTTGTGAGCGGCAGTTTGCAACATGCTCCAAAGTTGCAAATGTAATAAAGGAAAAACTGCAAATGAAAGCATAATAATTCAAACCGTGGAGGTTAAAATAACGAAGAGAATAAAACATGTTTATTCTGTTAAATGTACTTGCATACACAATCCCTGATCTAATTGACTGGTGGGGCTACATTATTTACAGATACCCAAACTTACTTACTTACTTACTCATGGAGCTGAGCCCTTCTTGAGGAGAAGCCAAATCTGCAGTTACTCAAGGGTTTCCCAGCATTGTATGGAACCCGAAGGTTCATTACCGTGTTCACAAGAGCCATCCACGGGTCCATATCATGAGCCAAGTCAATCCAACCCATACCATCCTATCCTAATCTCTCTATGATCCATTTTAATATTGTCCACCCACCTACGCCTTGGTCTTCCCAGTGGTATGTTTCCTTCTGGCTTTCCCACCAATATCTTATATGCATTCCTCTTCTTTCCATTTGTGCTACATGACCTGCCCACCTCATCTTCCTTGACTTGATCTTACTTATTATACTTGGAGAAGAGTAAAAGTTATGAAGCTCCTCATTATGCAGTTTCTCGAACTTCCTGTTAGATATCCAAAGCGAATCGCAAATCTCCTGTAGGAAGAGGATGTTCAAATTTGTTTCTGATAATTAGTATTGTATCTAAATATTTTCCACTTTGGTGTACACTGAAATCCGTCCTTTCTTGCTGGATATGATGGCGTGTGATGTTGGCAAATTGTGCAATTCACGAAATATTATTAATATGTTAAAATTAAGAAGGATAGGCTAAGTAGACGTACAGTACGTAGGGAGAAACGATAAAGTCATGTAGGTGTATACTAATTTACCGAGGCATAGATGGAAGAAAAATATCAAGATAAAGCTTGAGAAAATAATTATTAAAAGTGTGCACTGAATTTAATTGTTTGAAAATAAAAAAAAACTATTTCTCTTAAAGGTGGAAAACTTCTGCACCAAATGAGCAGATCTTGGTTCTACAGAAGGACTGATAAGTACAGTTGGTGTTATGGGACATCAAGTTACACAGAAAACTGAAGTTCAGCCAAGTTAGTGGGATTTCTCGCAGGGAGTCAAACTCGGGAGTTCCTGAGCATGAAGCTGTATCTCCACACACTGAACCACGAGGCACGATTCGGAAAGACAGTGAGAATTATGCAAACGCTTGTACCTCTTATTCGTAGCGCCCTGAACAGCGCTTGGAAGTATCGACCAAAAGCAACAACTCAGTAACTGTTTGACGGATCTATACGAAACTTTCACCGTTACCTCCCGTGTGTTCCCAAACCACAAGAAGATTGAGACCATCTCTCTGACTGAATTCCCCTCGCTCCAGAACTGGAGAGGCCCACCTATTGAAGGGAGCAGTAGATTCAACATTGGTCCTTGACAACGCAGAGGAAACTGTAGTTTCCCTTCGGTATGTGTACATTGTTCGCTTTTAACGTAATATAAAATTGAAAGGCATGCTCCAACGAAAAAAATCTTTAATTATTCAAAGAAACAAATCTACATTTAGCATTACATTTTACGTTAATTAATTTAAGATACAAATATATGCATTATTAAAGGAGGTCAATTACGCTGAAATCACAGAGAAAAGGAGCATAAAGTTAAAAAAAATTAAAGTAAAGTTGTCACTGTGCTTAACTAATTAAGCAGTACACCATGAAAGCGTATAGGGGAGTGGACGTATAGATCCATATTCTTTTTTTCTCGGTATTAGTTGAAGGTGATCAGTCAGCTTCACGACCTGGCCGCTTTATTCCCGGTACCCGTTGGACAGGAGACTGGGTGGGCCGCAGAGCCGGTCTGGACGGCATAGAGAAGAGGACATTTTTGAACCTACCATGACTCGAACTCCGATCCATTGGTCATCCAGCCCGTAGCCATTCGCTATATTGAGTACGCTATCCATACATGATACATATGCCCTTGCATTTCGTTTCATTTTTACAGTTCAAGTAAATGTTGTGCACCTTAAAAGCTTCCGAGTCTTAGGCATTGCCGTAAACTATGTGCATGTATCTATGCTGTCAGCTGTTTTAAGAGAAATATAAAGGACATAAATTCGCTCGACAAGTAAGTATTGGCCGTGATTGACAGATACCAGACACCAAAAAAAGAAATACTTCCATATATTTTCGGTGTGGCACACTCATTCAAGTTTATTTTAATCCGGCGAGCAGTTCATATCACAAACAGGCGGTAAGGCAAAAAGGCTGTCGATACATTGCGCACTCATTTGTCAGAACTGTGTAAAAACTGGAAATAAACAATATTACAGTGCAAAACGATAGCCCGGATTGTATGGCGACTAGCTGTAACTTTAAAGACGACAACTGTATTTACAGAAGTGGCGAAGAAGGTTGGAGTAAGATGCGATTCCATCCAGTTCTTGTTCAGCTAGCAGAGGGATATATACTCTTTCCAGAGAGGGGGTTAACTTGATCGGATCTTAAAGCGGACGTTCATCTCCATATAGTGCTGAAGTCTGTTGTGTGTAGAGCGTTAATTTTGTGTCAGTGGACTTGGGCACAAAGACATGCAACTTCTCACAGAGCGAAATACACCTACACAGTGGCAAGGCCTTTACTATTTTCTCTCATAATCTTCTTCCCGATTTTAGCCTGTATTTTTTATGAGGACACAATTAACGAGATGTATATTCAGTCTTGATCTCCTTCGGATTTCCATTGGAGGAATCATAAGCAATTCACTTTATTACCAGAGCCGCACAAAGGAAGATTTAAAAAAAATCCAAGTTTTGGGATTATTACTAAAGAAAACTTACTCAGAATGTTACTTCTAGTGTTTCCAGATTTGGTTTAACTGTTTCGTGGCTGTCTACAGTCCTACCGATAGACAGATGATCTGGTTTGTATGAAGGAATTGATGGCAAAGAAGAAAGATGGTATAACCCATGAGGGCGACTGGATCTTGAGGATGGTGATATCTATAAGTGGTTTAATATGTTCGTTGACAGATGGCATGTAAAGAAACTTTGGAGAAAATCCCTTGTTACATTAAACCTGATACTTATCTAGCAAGCAGATAGCTATGACAGGCAACATTTTATTAATAGGTATGGAGAATCATTTGTTAATATTGGGACTACATCTAAATCCACAAAATTGGAACTTTGGGAATGACACAGAATCATTCCATCCCCAACAACCACAAGAGTAGAGGCACTGCTGGTGAAGGCGATGCACGGGTGGCCCGCAATAAGGGGTTATAAGGAAGCATTGATCTCACTGTGTGAGCACTTATCAGGTTACTCTTGTGAAACAAGGAAATAATTCTGCGCCCACAGAGTGCGTAGGAACCAGGTTAGGGGAGCTAAACAATAATTGCCTATTGTAATGTGAAACTAATGTTAATGCATATAAACAGTTATAGACAAGAGCAATTAGTGTCAAATCCATACCTTAGCTAAACTCGTAGTTAAGTCATTATCTCGTGTCATTATTTTCGGACTAAAGAGATTAAACGTCAGTTAGAGTGGGTAATAAATTAAAATATCATTAGTCCATTAATAACATTTAGTAGAAACACATCAGTAGGTTACTTCATTTTCAATGTAGGCCTTCAATTTTAAGAGTTTCTAAATTTAAATTAAGCATTGTTTTTAGGCTATAGTTATCCTTAGAAACAGAGCCCATTTGTACCATTGAATGAGAGGATGATAGTGAATGACGAATTGGAAAGGATCTGCAAGGAAAGAGTCGTTATATTACTAATGAATTGTAGCAAAACTTGTGTGGGAGAACCCAGGACACCCACGAAAATTCTCAGTGAAGATACCTGTGTCCGGACTCAGAATAGAAACCGAAATACTGGTATCTCGGTTGAGACATAAGATATGTGACCATACACGGAAATATTATATCTACACTCCGTGGCCGTAGTCCGCAAGCGAACTATACCAACCGAGCGACCGCCGCTTGTCAGCGAAGTTAGTGCCAACTTTAGCGGATAGAGGGTGTTGCGTGATCAGCTCAACGAATACCCAAGGCCGTTAATTTCAGTTTTCTAGACCGGAGCCGCGATTTCTTTGAAATAGCTCCGCAATTGTCCTCACCAAGTTGAGTGGACCACGTTCTAGACACACTACTTCTCAGAAAATCTGGTAGCTTTGGGAATCGAACCCGGCCCTCTGAATCTGTAGCCAGGAACTCTGACGACTAGACCACAGATTCGGTCTTACGTCTATGCTGCTGTAATATAATTATTAATTTAGCGATTGAATTTCATCTGGCAGGCAAATTACATGTGTGTTTACTCTTCATAGTTAGATATACAGGGGATGGACAAAAGTATGGAAACACCCAACGAAAAACACATTACCGTGACTAATATGGTGTAGGAGAATCTCTGGCTTGCAGAACTGCTTGCAGTCTCCTCGGAATGGATAAATAGAGGTAATGTATGACTTGCAAGGGAATCTTGTACCATTCTTCCTTAAAAACATGATAAGTTCTGTTATCGATGATGGAAGTGGATAGCGCGCAAGCAGATTGCTCTCCAAAACAGACCACAAAGGCCCAATAATATTGATATCTGGCGATTGTGGGGGCCATGGCAGACGTGACACTTCATCTTCGTTCTCAGAAAACCAGTCCTGGACGATGTGAGCTATGTGAACACAGGCATTGTTGGCTTGGTAAATGACATCACCATTAGGGAGCAAAGTTTGCACCATGGGATGGATCTGGTCGCCCAAAATGGTCACATAGTTGTTGGCAGTGACGTGACCTTGCAGGGTAATGATGGGTCCGACAGAATACCACGATATGGCTGCCCATACCATGATCGAACCCCCGCCATGTTTCACTCTTGGCAGCAAACAATCTGGATCGTAAGCTTGGGATGGCGTTCTCCAGATGTAAACTCGGCCAGAAGTCAGAAACATTGTGAAGGTGGACTCATCCGACCAAATGACCGTCTTCCGTTGCTCCATAATCCAGGTTTTATGACTTCGGCACCACACTGTCCTCTTAGTGGCATTTTGATCACTGATGAGTGGGTTTTGAATTGCAGCTCGTCCAGAAATACCCTGCTCGTGGAGTTCCCTTCGTACTGTTTTGGTGCTGACAGGGTTTGTGAGCGTGACATTCAGTTCAGCAGTCACTTTTGCAGATGAAGTCTTCTTATTTTTCGTCACAATCCTACTCAATGTTCGTCTGTCTCGATCCCTCAAAACACATTTCCGTCCACGCTGGTATTTATGGGATGCGGGGTTTCCAGTCCTCCTGTGTGCGGTCATAATCTTCGATACTCTGCCTCGCGAAACACTAAAAACCTCCGCTACCTTGGTTACGGAAGCACCCACCATATGGGCCCTAACTATTTACCCGAGTTCGAATTCTGTTCGCTCTGACATGATGCACGAAAAACTGCACAGAACACTGTCTCGGCAACAATGAAGCTTGCAACGTATTGCGGAGGTTGTACATGTAGTGCTATTAGGCAGATACGAGAGCGTAAATAAACACCTCAATTCAGGCATGCATTTCACGAGGTGTTTCCTATTTTGTCCATCCCCTATACATAGATCTATACAACCAAATTTCCCACATCACAGCCTCAGGTCATGGATATAAAAGAAATATCCCATTCACTCGAGCTACTTTCATTCTTCTACGTGAGTAGAATCCTCACCTCCTCTTTTTCTCTTAAAGTAAAATTCTCCCGTCATCCAGGAACATCCCCTCTACCCTCTGCTATTATAGAGCACTTACACTCAAAGTCTGTAATATTTAGGGTTCCAGCTCGCCCTCCATCACGCTTATATACCCGGGAGCAAATTGTGTTCTCTTCCGATAGCTTCCCACTACCCCCACCACAATTCCCAATCTTGACTCCAGCAGTATCCAGAATCTCCACGCGATATCTTTATCGCAAGCAAGATTCCAGTTGTGATTCCGCCTGCAAGTCGAACTCTGCTGTTTATCCAAGAATATCCACACTGTACAGCATGCCGCAAAACAATATCACTCACCCAGTTTACTGTGTAAATTTATCACAAAGTACTTGTATTTGGAACTACAGAATCATACGAAATTAAACTGACTACAATTTTAAGAGAAGATTCAACTTAAGGAATAATTGCTACTACTATTCAGTGAAGAATATTTAATCTTCTTCTCTATGCAAGAAACAAACAAATAAAGATTAAAACATGAAAAAGTATAAATTTTTGGGCAGCTTTATATGGGCGTTAAACTATTCACTCTCTCTTTGAGGTAATTCACAAGTTTGAGACGTTTCTGAAAGTGATATGTACAGAATTTTTGGACACAAAGAAAGGAAATAACAGAACCCTTGACACAATTCCGTAAAGAGACGCGTTGTTAGGGTAACCAGGTAGTGTAGGAAGGAGTAGGCAGGGCTTGCCTAGAAACATAGAACATATAAGAGGCTTAAACTTGGCGGTGGTCAAGCTTAAGACCTTTCAAATAAATAAGTTGCCGTTGTAACATAAGTTACGTAAGTTAGGCATGATCTGCTCTGTAAAGCCTGTACTGACAGAGGACTTGAGTGTAGTGCAAGAGGAAGAAATGTCAGCAACATGCTATATGTGCGAAATATACACTTGACGAAAAGCCAGGCATATTCATACGAGACAAACCCATCTTCCCGTCAGAGAGGATGTTACATAAGGACTATTACCGCAAAAGTTAAGTTCGAAAAATATCTCTCCTCGTGGGCATCAATGGGCCTGGCGCCAAGAGGAACTGATTGGTGGTAAACCGGCAGTCGTAAGGTAATTTTACTTTGGCTTTGACTTTGAACCACGTCAGTCATAATGTAAGTCTCAACGAAGTCAGTCAGCTCTCAGTTGAAAGTCAGCATGTGAAGACAGACTAGAAGAGAAGAGAGTTGCAGTCCAGCCAGAATGGAGCAGTCTTGGGCAGCCAGTTATTGTGTGGTAACTAATTGTTATTATGAGTAATTGTAATAGAAGGTGTCAATAAATTCAATCATCTAATCCAAAAACTTTATTATTAGACACGTAGCCATAAACTCGTGAGAATGTGTAAGGAAGAGAAACAATTTCATCATGCCTAAGAAGAAGGAGGCGTATAGGAGTGAACATGAAGATTGAAGCGTTATGAACGTCACAAATAGTTGGAGGTGAGCGGTGAATTCTCCACTCTTCGGCCGCGGATGCCCCAAGAAGAAGGTCGTGGATCTCTTTTGAAACTTGAAATAGAGGACACATTACCCCAGTATGGATGCTTTGGCCAAAAGCCAGTCACAGGAGCACAGCTTGCATCCCGTACACAGAATAGAAGTTCCATGTTACATGTGGAAGAGCAAAACGAGTTTCCATCACCGAAACAATAGTGGAGCGAATTTAACCCACCTTAATCTGGTGTAAGATTTCGAATTGTGAATGTCTGCAAATTGATAAAGAAAAGACATTTTACTACAAGCTAAAAAGGCCGAATCATAGGATAGAAGGATATATGTAGACGTGAAGGATCATTCTTCCTCACCTGAGCTAAAATCTCAGGCCTAACTGCAAAAGAGTGTGAGAAGTGTGAGGGCATCCAATTTTCTATAACAAAATCATGAAGTTCCATAAAAACGATAAATATGTAAACAAAGGCCAATGGAACTTTTCTATGAAAGGCTTAGAACAGGATCTCTGACAGATTCATGAAGACAATGAGGATGCTGATATGCTGCACGTAACACACACATTTAACCTCTGTAATTCCAGGCCTCAGGAGATGTGTCATTGAATACTCAGTTACGATGTATTCGATGTATCTTTTGTATTTACAGTCTTCGCTTGAACAAATTTCTGCTTCTATCATCCTGAGAATTTTAGATGAAACAAGACAAATTCTCGGACGTATTGGATTAATAAATATTGATCTGATTCCTGCTGATACATTATAGACACTTTTAATAAAATGTAATACATTTTGGCCCAGTGAATACCATGATTCCAAGAATTAACAATACCAAAAGTACGAGTATACTATACGCGCATTTAGACTGTACCTCTTTGTCCTTCATTCATCATTATGTTCAAATACCTTAAACACTTCTCTCAAAGTACGAAGATACAAGAAACCGCAGCTGAATGTCATCACGAGTCACCCAAATTTAGACTAATATCTCGCAACTTTTTATTTTATGTCCATTTTAATATCCTCGCTAATTCTGGAGTTTCCAAGTAGTCTCTTCCAACTAAAGTAAATTATTCATCTCTTCCATGCTTGACAACTCTGAAGTTCCTTTGTACTGAATACAATATAAATGGTAATAATTTTCGTATTCATATTATTCTATGTACACTTGTTATTTTTGTCAAACCTCTTCTATTGTTAATATGTTGTCTGCTTACACAAACTGCCGTCTTATTAGAAGGAACGTTGCAAGTGAAATACATAATCATATATGAAGAATAACATGAATGCAGCACAGTCTTATATGTAGTATATGGTCAAGTATATGAGTGTGACTATAGACGGGTTTTGGATAGGCAACTGGATTTATTGAACACCTGCAGACCGTTACTGCAAGTAACTATAGAGCCATAGCCAATTTGCACATTTTACAGTTCACCAGAACATATACAAAGTCTTCTTAGTCTGCTGTGCCTTCAGCAGTCGTTGCCTGGTGAAGGATCTCAACAGTGTCTTCTGCTTCCGTGCTCACGAACCTATCGGCTGGTGACTGTCTCACAGCTAACTCATTGTCAATGTCAAAGTTATGTTACGACTGACGGCCAATCGGCCAGTCTAACTCGGTGTTAATCCTCCATCTGGTGCCTAAGACCGGAGTCTTACTGCCGACAGACAGTTACGGGTTTCTTGATGTGGGGAGCCCTCTTATGGGAGGACGAGTATTTCGTTTATAATTGCTGCTGGTTTCGTGTCCGAGTCCCACGGGACTCATGACCATGACGTAGATTTTTGAGAGAACAGGAGCTTCTTCCTCTATTACTTGTTCTCTATGGAGACTTTAGGATCTTGAGAATAGTCAGGTCATTTCTTCCGCGTTTGCCTGGACACGGTGAATGCCAATGCTAAGAGGCTGCGGGGGAAGCCAAACTAGTGCAGTTTCTAGATAACGGAGAGGAATGACGGTAGGATGAGCATATAAATGGGACGGGAGAAGAACATATTAGAAAAGACGGAAGGAGAACGCGGCATGAAATGGAGAGGTGAGGAAGCTCTTTTAAATGGAAAGAGAGGAAGCAAGGGAGGATAGTAGAACGATGGGACGGAGAAGAAAGGAAAGGGACAGAAACGTGAAAGACATATAGCATAGGGCGAAAGTATTAATTATCTCACATACAATTTGAGGGATAACATTAACAACCATAACGAACAAAAAATCTGGTGAAGTGATCTATACTCTGTAATTAACCGCCTTGTAGTTTGGGCAAGTCAGCTGATGTTTCGGTGGAACATATCACCTTCACCTTCAGGTTCGAAGTGTAAGCTAATCAAAAACTCACCATGAAGCAGGCAGAAAGCGAAGCAGAAGATTGAGATTTATTCTCCTAAACGCCTTTCGACTTTCACGGAAGTATAAGGTGTTATATTCCAGAAGGCATAACTCGTTACAGTCGCTTTTATGAGGACCTTAACTTCGAGAAACAAAAATATTTTTTTAAAATTTAAATGCAGATATTTCTACCTGGAAACCTAGGAATGCAGAATTAGTTAACCTGGGGGGGGGGGGTTACACTCACATATTGAGCAGAAAGTGTGCCACAATTTGGAAATTACTGAGAAACAAAGTAAAACATTCGCTGATTCTAGCAATTAGTCGCACCACTTTTAATATTCTAATACACCTGATAGGTTCCCGTATACAAAAATGTCGAAAATCTCTCATAATTAATTCATATGTGACACTAACTAATTATCCCAGAGATTGACACTGTCGAAAGCCCATTTGAAGCACGCTGTACTTGCTTCATGCCACCAGCAAGGCTAGAAAATGAATTATTGATGCACGCCTTCCGCTGAGAGGTTTGAATCCAGCAACGCGATCAGGAGACAATGCTGAACACAGTCCCACAGCTCACTACAGGGAATCCCGTTTAAAATTCAACGAGAAGTCACACTAGGCGAAATCAAGGACGGTGAGATATGTCGGGCCTGCAGCACGGACCGTGATATAAGAAAGGTGTACTATGTTTTGTTTTGGAGACCAGAGAACAAATTAGTCTCTCTGGAAGACCTAGGAGCTGACTGGAAGTAATAGCAAAAGAAATCTGTAAATAATGTCGAGCAGCCGGGGTTCAAGCGACTCAGTGTAATGGAGGCGGAGGGCTTCTGTGAATACTTTAATGAAATTGCGGATTCCATTTCTTGACCACGTAACGAATTTCCTGCTCCTCACATCACAGCGTTCTCCTTGAAGAGTCTCGGATAAAAGGCAAAGAGATATCAAGACAGTGTAAGCATTTATGGTTTTCTTGAAATTATGACCACGTTACTTCATACAGTGTATCATGGCAACATTTCTTTGTAGTCTCCATTGCATTTTATAATTTACTGCGCGAAAGTTGAATAATCTTATGCAGGAAGTAGGAAGGATGAAGGTCCTTCGAATCCAGCTGCCTGTAACTGGACTAACTAACTCTATGGGGCTGAGTCCTTGAGAAGCAGACATTCGCTCAACTACTCAATAATTTTCTAAAATTTATGAAACCCGAAGGTTCATTACCGTGTTCAGAAGAGCTTTTCATTGGACCATATCCTTAGCCGGATGAATCTAGTCCACACAACACAATTACATTTCTCTAAAAATTTGTTTTATTTTAATAATATCCTCATATCATTTATATTTATTGTACCTGTTTGTCCGTCCGTCCGTCTATCTATCTATTAGTCCCGTTTGGAGCACAAGGCATGTGTGAAACGCTTTGTTTCCCTTCAGTTTCTAAATCTCAGGTAGTCTATATATAACCCCTTGGATGGGGAATCAGCCTTACTCAAGGCCGCTACCTACACAGGAGAACACAAACACAGAATAAACGCAGACAGACATCCGTGTCCTAAGTGAGATTCAAATCCACGATCCTAATTCTCGAGAGGCCGAAAACACTTCATGCCTTAGAGTGCGCGGCCACTGTGACTGGCCATGTGCACCTTAGGTATTACTTTTCTAGACAGCAAACGGGAAGTGCGATAATATTAAGAATATGCATCGTGTTAAAGAAACTTCGCTTTCATGAAACGTGCCCTTCCTTATGCAGCTTTAATTAGTGTGATGGAGCAAGGGTTACGTATATGTAGATGTAGTTTTTTGGGGGGGGGGTTAATTTGGAATCACTACAATTAGACGGTAAGATTGAAAAAAACAAAAACTAAAACTGATCAATAATAAGGACATGAACCGGAGAGCTTGGGTCTACAAGGAAGTACAAGAAATTCCTGACTAATCAGAATGTTAACGCGGCAGCGTAAACCGCTGACAATGCGGAAGGGCTATATGAAATGGGTCATAAGCACTATGGCAGACGGAAAATGCTGAGTAGGAGGAGGCGGCCTACCAAAAGAGTCAACCCATTCTTGATTGACAACCAATAATCAAGTTACACCGACCCAAAATCACGTCAGGGTAGGAGGACCCCTATACCCGGAAGACGACGAGTCAGCGAGCAGAGGTTATTAAAAACCCGAGACGAACCATTTTAGGAGCTCTTTTTTTTTTGGCTTTTTAGCTTTTTAGCTTTTGCTTTTGGCTTTTTGCCTATTCGATCCGATTCGATTATATTCGGATCTATTACACTATTCTTATTAATGTCATTATTACATTAGTATTACAATTGTGACCATGAGTGGACGCTGGATCGTGATGGCGAGCCTCCTCATCTTCAGCTCAAGTAAGTGAAACCATCTTCATATAGCCATGATCATTAAGTGTAAAAGTGTAACAGTGTAAAGTGTAACCCGGGAGAGATAGGCTAATCAGATGGGCTAGGTTCATTCAGTGATTCCAAGCATAGAATACCGACAGCAGGGTGACAAGAGGTGGACTTGATGAAACACTGCAGGATTATTCCCAATGTAAGACGAACCGACAAACGTCGGCACAGTGTGTACATACTGTATTTAACGACGTAGGTAAATAGAATAGGCTAGGAATGTGTACGAGTTTAATTCAACCACACACATCCACAGTGTTACCCTCTTCCTCCGACTCCAGGACTTCCCAAAAGCTTCGGCGAATTACGGTTTAACCCAGACAGTAATGCAAGCTAAGATAAGTACGAGATTTCTTGAATTACCAAGATGGTGGCAGCATACTAAACAGGGTGACGGAGAGGGATATTTCCTCGCCCTCCGTCATCACGGCAGGAGATAAGTGTAGCGACAGCTAGAGAGAGGTAGAGTGGCGGAAGCGGTGGAGGTACCTCCACGCCCCCTTCACGCCATAACAATTAGAATTTGTAGTAGTACATATTTTCAGCATTTTAACATTTAAATAATAATGTGCACTCAAAGCTAACTAAATCACTGGTGTTTTCGGATTACTAGACTTGAAATAAAATATTCAATTTTTTAGAAAATATAAAGGATTTATCTGTACATTTTTATGTAAATAAGGAAATATTCTTCCGGAACTCACGGACGTTCGACTGCACGCCGGGCTCGAGTCAAGTGATAACCGGGTTACAGCTTTATCAGTCAGAAAGGAAGGTCCAGTGACAAATACTAATATCATATTTCAGTGTAAGTCGATTTCACCGCAAGGAAGTTGAATTAATTAGATTAAATATGTAACTATTAACGCTAGTAAGGAGGTTGGTCTAGAAATAAACACAGAGAAATCTAAGTATGTGTTGCTATTTCGTTACGAGTTTGCAGGTCAAATTCATGACTCAAAGGTAAGAAACCAATCCTTTGAAAACGTGGTAGAGTTCAAATATTTGGGAACGACTGTAACAAATCAAAATCTGATTCATGAGAAAATTAAGAGGAGGTTGAACTTGGGTAATACTTGCTACCATTCAGTCCAGAACCATTTGTCTTCTCGTTTGCTGTCAAAGAACTTAAAAAATTAGAATGTAAAAGATTACAATTTTGCTTGTGGTTCTGTATGGGTGTGAAAATTTGTCTCACACGCTAAGGGAGGAACACAGCCTGAGGGTGTTTGAGAACAGTGTGTTGAGGAGAATATTTTTACCGAAGAAGGATGAAGTGGCGAGAGGTTGGAGAAAACTGCATAATGAGGAGCTTCATAATTTATACTCTTCTCCAAGTATAATTAGAATGATCAAGTCAAGGAGAATAATTTTGAATTGTTTCATTTTTGGTCCGTTACACTATCAATCACAAAGTCAATAGAAAGTCCGTCGAGTGTAACAATTTGTAGGTCACTTCTTTATCACTTCTGCCTTACATGTTTCGGTTTAACACAACCATCATCAGAGGCACATAGTAAAATCATGAAAACACTGTCGTTGTTTGAGATGTAGACAGTTATGTTTGCTGCGTAGGCGCTGCTACAATATGTCGACGTGTAAAAGCACAACACTTGCTAGGATTGTTGAATGCACTATCAATTCTCACATTCCATCCGAAACTGCCCTCAAGTTAAAACGCCAATGTTAAAATATTTAAAAAATTTAAAACATTTGATGTAAAATGTTGAGCTCCTCCTTGTTAATTCATCCCGAAGATGGGAGATGTCAGCTTAAGGTTGTATGGCTTATGGTTAGATGTTTCCTATGTGCTGTGTGTTGTGTACTGCCGGAGCAGTATATATATACATATATATTGTATATATTGTAGCAGCGTCTACGCAGCAAACATAACTGTGTACATCTCAAACAACGACAGTGTTTTCATGATTGTACTATGTGCCTCTGATGATGGTTGTGTTAAACCGAAACATGTAAGGCAGAAGTGATAAAGAAGTGACCTACAAATTGTTACACTCGACGGACTTTCTATTGACTTTGGCAAGGAGAATAAGACTGGTAGTAAATGTAGCACGAAATGGGGAGAAGAGGAATGCGTATAGGATACTGGTGGGAAAGGCAGAAGGAAATAGACCAGTAGAAAGACCAGGAAGTAGGTGGGTGAACAATATTAAAATGGATCTTAGAGAGTTAAGGTGGGATGGTATGGATTGCGTTGATCTGGCTCAGGATAAGGACCAGTGGAGGGCTCTTGTGAACAAGCTAATGAACCTTCGGTTCCATAAAATGCTGGGAAGTTCTTGAGTGGCTGCACAATTGGCGGCTTCTCAGGAAGGGCTCAGCTCCACGAGTAAGTGATCACTAATGGAATAGCGAACAAGTGAGGAAAAATGTACAAATTTCGCATATGCTGAATTCTATTGCGCTGTACATCAGTACGAATTATTGGGAGTTCAAGCTAAAGTTGGTTCGGATTTCCGGAGTTCCATTGTACTTTTTTCACTCATGAATTACTTATTGCCGCTGCCAGTGTCTCAGGCCATGAAGCGTGGAGTGGTGGGATGAGCAGTGAATAATGAATTGGAAAGAACGTGGAATGAACACTCATTCTCCAATTAGTGAGGCAAAAATCCGGAATGGGGCGCAAGGGATTGGTATGAACCAGAAATATTCTCGCAGTAGAGCCGGTCTCCGAGGTGAGATATGAATTCGGGAATATCGCGAAATATCGCTCCCAACTCGATGGCTGCACTTATTATTTCAGAACACTAGCATTTGAGTATTAAGCATAATTTTAAACAGGAATTTTTCAAAAATCGACATTATTCTACAAATATTTTATTGATCTCGCTGTGGAAAATATGGGACGAGACGGAAACACCCACACACAAAATTATTATCGTAAACGTGAAACTGAAGCTGCACTACAGCATGATCTCTTTTGTTAACATCGATACGGTTACTCTCAGAGAGACTAATTTACTGAAATTTCTCATTTTCGAGAACCCGAGCCAAAAAATAGAACCCAGTGTTACCAAATATCATAATCTAGATTGCAATATTGTGGATGATAACACAACATATTTTCGTAGGAGTTTATTAACTTTTCAACGATTTTGTTAATTAATTAAAGGCAGATGGTTCCACCGAAATAATAGGAACCACATATCAGACTGTACAGTATCATAACCCAGGAGACTACACTGTAAGTTTTGTTAACGGAGAAAATCTCAATCTGTCATACAATATGTTGTGACGTATAGAACCATCGCTAGGCAACGAGTCGATAAACATATTCCTGCGGGAGCCAATGCGCGCAACGATAGGACGTCTATTGCTAGGCAACCGATCTGTGAACACGCCTAATACAATACGATCTAATAGAAGAGGGTGTTTTCCGTGGGGTCCGCCCTGAGGCTATATAAGGATAAGTTCAAAGGGAGCAGTCAATTACTTTCAAGAAATGGTTCGAGTTCTGGAGATGGCAGTCTAAGGTGATTGATAAGAAACAGCAAGAAAGGAATTACAATGTGACAAGAAGACTTAATGTGTGATTTGAAGTTACAGTGAGACTATTGCCAGGATACGACAAGTGAAAACTGAGAACTCTAGTGCGTGTGCAACGGTGAACTGTAAAGTGTGGGATTAGCGATAGCGCTGTATTGCCTGTAGTCCCGAGTGGTGTGTATAAGGTGTCAATAAATCCAGTCATCTAATCCAGAACCCGTCTAGTAGTCACCCATACACGTGACAATAGTAATCATTCCCGCCAAGATTTTTCTAAATATCCTTTGGCTTTTACGTAGATTTTCGTGTTAAAGTGCAATTTCTGTTGCTGAAAACGAAAGGATGTTGAGATTTATCAGGACAGCTACATTTCCAAAACCACAGACCAGACGAGGTAATGATTCTGAGAGTGTTATTTCTTGTCTAACATGGTATATGTTATTGTTCTATATATAGGCATGTATGTAAATATGTATAGGACTATATGAATATTTATATATGTATGTGTGTTTGTGTATGTGTTGTCACGTTTGTGAGCGTGAAAGGGGAGTTGGATTGGTAAATGGAATTATTGAACATTTATGCACACAACTCGTAACTACAAGTAACTGTAGCTCTCTTGCTAATTCACACTCTGCAATTCACTGCAGAACATACTTAAATCTTCTCAGCCTGCTGAGTCCACCAGTCTCCTGGTAACGGCTTCCAACGGAAAGCGTTCTCTTTCCTTCGGGTTTCCGATCTGTCCTTGTGCCTCAGCTACCAGCTTCTAACAGCAACAGCTCACAAGAACTGAATTGCAGCAGTCCTCTAACTCACTCACTAACTCACTCCCTTACTCTCTACTGACAACCCTCACTAATTGCCCTAATTGCAACAAAGTGCTAATAATTCCACACATCCGAAATATAACCCGTCATTTTCATGGCACGTACCACCCTACAAGTGATATTATTAATAACTAATTTCGACACCTAATTCCAAATTCTGATTTTTTTCGACATTATAAGGCCGCGAATTAAAGCGAATCTGGAGTAGATCACATTCTACTTTCTACTATTCATTTTATCCTAGAGGACGTCAAGTAGTCCTGTGCGTAATTAAGGTACACGACAAAGGGGCATATGAGGGAGCGGACGTATAGCTTCACACTCCAGCCTCCTTATTTTCCGGGCATCCTGTGTATCTCAGTCTGGGCAGGTACAACATTTATCCCCAACTCTGCGAAGACGGAAAACGTATCTTTCGGCGTCCGGAAGCATAAATTCAATTCCTCGGCCATCCAGCCCGCAGCCATTCACTGCACTGACTGAGCTATCCCCAGTCCCTGTTTAGGACTTGATAATTAAGCACAGTAAACACATGCACTGGGGGCAACAGAGAAATTTTATTCTCGCTTACATCTTCATTTCTGTTTATGACTATTTATTTAAGCTCTTTATTTATGCTGTTTATTTATTTATTTATTTATTTATATAAAGAAAAATCTCACTAATTCGGAATTCGCGACAATTCGTACGACTTCGATGATCACATCATAGATGATGGTACATATATGTAGGCCTCAAGTCAAACATATAGGCCATATTGAAAGAGATTTAAAATCAAGGGATTCTAGAGCTTTAAAATCGGCCGCGATAGAGTAAATATGCAGAGAGCTAACCTGAAACTTTCGACATTTTCGTGAAAGGCCAGTATTAGTGTCTTAGTATGCCTACTTCTTATTTCCGCATAATATTTTACTAATGTTCGTGGCTGGCTTACTAAGAATGAGGAGAACTTTGGATACAAAAAGAATCACAGAAGAAGAGATTGCAAAACAAGCTGAAGATGAAGGTTCAAGTGCAGAGGAGATAGAAAAACTTAAAGAAAGTAAAAATATTTTCAACCTTCAAATTTTCATGAATGAAACGAAACTTAAACTCCATCCGTTTTGTGGACTGTGACCCGCAATACACAATATTACCTAAAGCTGACGGAGATAAGTCAAGATGTAGCAAAGGAACAGTACGAAAAAGGAACACAAACCAAATTACTGAGTAATTCTAAGTAATTTATTATATAATATGAATTCCAAGTTTGAAAATAAAGTTTTATTGTCTAAAAAGACAAATGTTCCCAATTTTATAACATTTCTGAATACATTTTTAATAACTTTTCTATAATTCAGACTTTCAATAATTTGGACAAAGATTCGCTCCAAATTAATCTGGATTAGTGAGGCAGTACTGTGCTTATTTATAAATTCAGCGAGTAAGTTGGTTCAAGTAATGAGGCTTCTGATTGGTATTGGGGAAATGTCCCGTTCGAAATCTAATCAGGATACAGCCTATCCAGATTGATATATTTCGTAGTTTTATTCGGTTCCCCTATCCAGAAAATGCCGGGCTATCAGGTTAAAATGAAACCAACGCCACTTCCGTTAGCATCCTTTACAGTTATTTACTCGCTCCTGCATTAAAATTCGATTCTACTTACTCTTGTTTACTCATAACGTCTTTAAATATACTAAATCAAATAATTTATTAATTTTGTAGAAATATTTATTTAGTCGTATATATATTTATTATATGAACTTGTGTTAATGGCTAAGGAAGAAACTGTGCTACAGGGCATGATTGATAGACTAATTGAAATTGGAAGGTGCTATGGCATGGAAATGAATGTGGAAAAAACAAAAGTAATGAAGATTTCGAGGACAACCAACCCCAGTCACAATAAAGATAGACCAAAAACAACTGGAGAATGTGAAATGTTTTAAATATTTGGGTAGCTTGTTAACAGATAATGGAAGGTGTACTAGTGAAATTAAATCCAGGATTGCCATGGCAAAAGCTGCATTTAGCAACAAGAAGAATCTTTTTACCAGCAAATTGGACTTAAATTTGAGGAAGAAACTAGTGAAATGCTACATTTGGAGCATAGCTCTGTATGGGGCTGAAACATGGACACTTAGGGCAGTAGATCAGAAACATCTGGAAAGTTTCGAAATGTGGTGTTGGAGAAGAATGGAGAAGATCAGTTGGACCGATTATGTGAGAAATGAAGAAGTGTTAATTAGAGTCAGTGAGCAGAGGAATATCCTACATGAAATAAGAAAACGGAAGGCTAATTGGATTGGTCATGTTTTACGCAGAAACTGCCTTCTAAAAGAAGCTATCGAAGGAAAGATAGATGGGCGGATAGAAGTGACAAGAAGACGAGGAAGAAGACGTAAGAAGATGCTGGATGACCTTGGGGACAGAAGAGGATACTATCATTTGAAGGAGAAAGCTCTAGATCGCGTTAAGTGTAGGAACTGTTTTGGAAGAGACTGTGGACCTGTCGTCTTGACAGATTATTGATGATGATGATGATGATATTTATTATGACTGTCTTTATCCCTTTACTTATTTATTTGTTTATTTACTTAGTTTATTATTGCAATTATATCTTTACTCTACTAATCGCAATCTATAAACAAACTGACCGAGATAAGTTTTGAGGTTTTCACGGCGGCGACTATGAAGAAAGCAGTCTTCTGGGATTTGGCACCGTGTATATGTGGTGTTAACCGACGTTCCTTCGAAAAGTCGGTTAACCTCACATATACACGGTGCCAAATCCCAGAAGAATGCTTTCTTCCTTGACACAGATAAGATTACTAATATCTGGAGGCCTACATTTCTGCGACTTGGATTGACTTTTTATTCCGGACGAAAATTTGTTCGCCCCTTGTTATAATTACTTAAGACAAACTAACGCGACTCTACAGTGAAACGCCGTGCCTATATTCCGACAATCTTACTGACAAACTACTTGGCTAATGACAGGTTTTACCTTTATGACCATTGGCAGGAGAATATAGTTGGTTGCTCCGAATTCTACAAATAATACATTCAGGAATCTCTATGAACTCTCCCCCTCCTACATAAAGAAAATGTACCGACCTGTATCCCCCACTCTGACAACCCTCTCACGTAAAGGGACTGAAATATCACCTACATAATTCAATAGTTCAGGGGATCAACATGACTCACAGGTTGTTAAAATCTTCCCGTATCATTGCTATTACAACAGCAGATCTATGAACGCACTAACACTTACACTACATTGAAACCTTGCATTAGACTCCTCCAACACTTTGAGCAGCTAAAGTACACCATCCGTAATTCACTAACTAAATATGTAATGAGATGTTACTTAATAATTACAATAATATTAATAATAATTTTGATAGTGATGGTGATAGTAGTAATAGTTGTTGTTGTTGTTGTGTGAACTATATTCCCAGTATAGAATTGAGCTTCACGATCTTGAAATTGAAGTTGTAAAATAAATAAGAAAACAATATGGAAGTTTGACAGAGTTAATACAGATTTTAATGTGAGGGTAATTTATTAGGAAAATGCAAATGTAATATACAGATGAAAGAGGGAAATCCCAAGCAGAAAAGTATGGCCAATGATTGAAGGCAACGATTCGAATGTTTCTGCAAGATATCATGAAACATTAAAGAATATTGTCACATATTCGGGATTTGCGTGACTAATAAGACAGGTTTTGCATCTGATGAACGAATTTATTGGACTTCTACACAACCGGCTGCAACAGTTCACAACTCACTATCTAACACACTGTCATCTTCTCCCGACTGGACACTTCATTGGAACTGTTCTGACTCCCAACTGAACTCCTCCTCTACTCCGTTGTACTCCGCTGTACACCCTCAAGTCTGATCTCCCACTCCGTTCTGTACTATTTATTGCTCTTAGGCAAGGACCCTATGGAAAACATCGTCATTTATTGTCCGTTACGTAGCAATAGATGTCGTATTGTTCAGTGTTGTTTTCGTGGGAATATGTTTACAGAGCCGTTGCCTAGCAATGAGCATATGTGTCACAATACTTATCCGACAATGGACAGATACGTCTGTAAATGAATTAAATCAGGAGAAAGAAAGGAAGTCAATCTGTGTGGATTATGAAGTGAGGAAACCTGTAGCACATAACTGTATGTTCCGTATTTTACTGCCTGCATAGATAGGTAGAATGTATAGGGTGAGAAAGAAATATTATTGCGTAACAGGAAGCCATGTTTGTGGGTTTCCGTACGCATTATGACGGAATGCCAATACTCCCCTCCCCACTCACACTGTACTAGGGTTTGGGTATATGGCACATATAAATTTATGACTGGTACACAGAACAGGCATACAGACGGATGGATGGCTTCATGCAATATTGATCATGTAATCCCATTTACTCACACAACACACGACGAATTGAGAGAGGTCACTCGGCAGCAGGAATCGGTTTGCTTCGACTTTTCTTGTTTCCAATAAGCTAATGAACTGCTAAACCCATTCCTCGCCCACTGTCACATTGTTTTATTTCAGGGACATGCACAATCTGTTTCCACGAGTGAAACACTCAGTTTCAAAAATTAAACTGAAAATAAAGGGACTTACATCCAAATGAAAAAACTTTCCAAGCTATTAAAAACTAAACCCTTGTGTAAACACAATGAAATTGGACAGACTAACTTGTAAACTTATCGACTACATGTATATATGACTAAACATAATAAAATGATTATGTGAAAATGCAGTAACTCATTGACTAAACTGAGATAAACAATAACTGATTAATTAATCGACTGCTAACTTAATTTTGTACTCTACTGTAATAATTAAAAAATGACTCATTACAGTCTGTGTAAGTAAGATATCCATCAACAAAGGAATTAAATAATTAACTTACATATCCTTAAAATACTTTTTAATATTATCCTTCCAAATCTTCTAACGTGCCCTGGTGAGATACTTCCGACCAAAATTTATTTGGATTTCGAATTTATCCCATGTGTTTTGCTTGTCCCATTTATCTCAGTCCATTAACTAACAAATTAAAGGACCGACTGAATCATATGCCATAAGCAACTGATAACATTTCAGCCAACCAAAGAATTCACGCATAAAATTATACAAAATTATTAATTCCTTTTTGAGAATTTGGACAAATATATGTGCATTTGGGAACACGCAATGCTCCATCCCCCTGCAACCGCTAGTTTTTCCTCTTTTCTCTAAATCCAACGGAACAGAATAGTTACAATATTTAGTATACTCAACTAACATTTTTACTGAATTCTGGATATGAATATCCCTGTAACAGGCCGTGGAGAATCACAGGATTATGTGACGGCTGTGGGGTTGTCAGCCTTACGCGCAGGCCGCCATGTACAACCCAGGAGGATTCCAGGTAATCAATTCTGTTAGTTGACCTCACGACCATAGGCTGAACGTATAAGGTCAATCGAAAAATCCATTGACCTCATCGGAATTCGAACCCACGACCTTCCGGCTTGTAGTATAGTGCCTCAACCAGCTACGCTACCGCCTGCCCCACTGAACTATGGACATAGGTGACAAAACTGTAAAAAGGACGTAGTCGAACCTAGAACATTTTACCGAATATCCCGGCCCATATGTAACTTGGTATCAAGACCAGTATCAGAGGAATAATATTGTGGCATGTAGATCCTTCACTAGGTAACGGCCGCGAAATAAGGAATTACATAATAGCCGTTGCTAAGTAATGGCTCTGCAAACAAGCATGTTTCCATAACACTTGTATGTGTATGTGTGAGTGAGTGTGTGTGTGTGTGTAACAGTGACCTGTAAATGTAGTCCGTGTTGTTTATCAAAGAGTGCAATAAATTTAATCATCAATCGAAAACACATTTATAATCACACTCATTCACATGTCAGTGTATTAAAGAAATATGTCCTGGCGTTTCTGGAGAAAAATCGTAAAACCGCTCTCCCTTTGAGCCCAGAATTTTATCCGGGATGATACGAAATAACATTACTGATATCAACTAAGTATTCTAATTCGGAAGTAGGGCCTGAGGAAATCCTCAGCAGTATCTAGACAATAACTGGCCATAATCATCTTCATTACAGAGTTTCAAGTGTAATATAGATGTGTTATGATGTGAAATAACTGAAGCATTTAATTTTCGTTTAATAAACAGCACGGAATGCCATATTAAATGTAAAATAAATTGAATTTCAATTTTAGTTGTAACCTCATGATGCATTCCAAAATAAGCAATTCAGAAAACTCATCATAACATGATAAATATGTAAGGAATATGAGAGAGAGAGAAACATGTATAATCACTAATGCATAAAGTTATACAAATAAGGGGCAGGAACACTTATTACATTTCATATTATGGATCGTATGAAAAAGAATGTCATTCGTATGCAAAATATTGGCACCCCTGTTGTTCTCGGAAAGTCGGAAACCACATTACTTTTACCAACTACTTCCAACTTTTAGTTTTGCTGCAGAATAACGCATCGCTAAAACGAAATAAGAATGTAAATTATATTTCACTTCCCTTTTCAAAGATCAAATTTTCTCTTCGTCAAGAAAACTCTTGTTTTATGTTATTATATTTACTTAAGTTTTCTGCTCTAGGAATTAGGAAAATTTTAAAAACCTTCACAAAAGCAAAATAAACAGTGTGAGCTGTCACAATATGAAAGGAGGTTAAGGAAATCAACAATAAGAGTTGAGTTAGGAAACTTTTGCTTTATCCAGTTTGAAAGAATATATCTCCACGTGTACGTTAGAATTAGACATTAGCTACTCCTAGAGCCCAATACATATTAAGTCAACCTAAAGATAAAGGTTTTGTTGAACTTGATTAAATACCACGCCATGAAGAATGTAGGGTTCTGGAGTCAGCACTCCACACCTGCTTAACCTCAGCCGCCCGTACCCACTGCATAGAAGCGTGCGTAATGTCCAAATCTGATCTAGACAGCAGTGATCGAAAGTGCGCACGTACTGACGGTCTCTGCACACAAGATATGCAGCAATTTGAACAAAGCAGGTGTGTCGTTTTCCGTCACAACCCGGCCTATTGTTAATATAGGGCTCGACGCCAAGAGTACACTGATCGGGTGCAGAAGTCGACGGTAATACAGCCTGTTCTAAGGAAAAGATTATCTGCCCTTACCAGAAATGGAAGCCCATACTTTCAGCTCGCTGCCTATCACTATAATGACTGAGCTATTCGGGTTTGTCTTTTATATGTATTGCTGATTATAATCGATCATAAACTCCAGGTGCTATATATATGTAAATATTTCATGTGTTAATAACTATTATCTATATTGTCACTTTGGATATAATCTCATTTTTGTATATAATAACGATATACGCTCATTTTTCATATAATACTGTAATCACCGACAAGGCGCCCGTAAGGGCGAGTGTTCACCAAGGAATCTGGCAACCAGAACGCGACCGCAATTTCTGAGAATTGGTATCAGCCTTGAGTTGAACACGTGTTACTGAACGGAGCAGCGCAAATTGAGGAAACGGCAACGCAATTATGCCGTATGAAAATAAATTTGTGACGAGTTCCTTCGACACAACAGATATGTATAATATAATATAATAATTGATTATTATTGTGACATGACGCCCGAAAGCTGCGATAATGGATCAGCATTATTCTTACATTCAAGTGGCTGTAATAAATTTGCGTAGATTTCGAAAATCATGTCATGGTAATAAGTGTGCTTAAAAATTCAGCGGTGTTTAAAAAAATAGAGCATTTAAAGAAGTGCTTCCACTGGCGTTTTTTTTCTTGCGATGCTTGCTAAACCAAAATGGTTTGTTAAAGACCGAAATTCATTACTTGGAGTGATTATTTACATTGGATGTGTACTGACCGATAACAATTAATTACAAGCCAACATTATTCAGCGTTCTGATAATCTAATATTCATTTTCCTTTTGTCTGTGCTCTCACTCGATGGTCAGAATGGTGTATGTAGGCTACGGGATAATAACGCTGGAACAATTTTCTATTGTTCCTAGGGTGAATAGTACCCTATAGGAGACTGCAATCCCTATATAAAGTGCGGCGAGGAGGCGATGTTCACTGTTACAACGGGGTGGTTTATGGGAGGAAGAGGTCAGGTCATGCTAACCCTTCAGGTGACACAATTTAAATATTCATCCCCCGGTTGTGTCGAACGGGCAGCCGCAGAGACTACGCACCACTTGTGTCTGTGCAATGAGCTGTAGAGTCCGGGTCAGCTGTCAGGAGAAGAGAGAGAGGCAGCCAACACTCTCTTCGTTACACAACTAGGAGATCGTGGCCGGATTTTATATACATAGATTTCCGAAAAGGGTAAGATGGATAAATACATTATCACCTTTATTCATTCATTCATCAACGGCTCTACAGCCCTTTGTTGGGCCCTGGCTTCTTTTCAGTTTCGTAATCATCTTTACACAGATGATAGGATTCTTTGGAAGGGGGATCAGCCCATCTTAAAGCCGCTACCCACACACAGGACAAGACGAACACAGAATAAACACACACAGACATCCATGCCTTGAATTGGGATTCGAACCAACGATTCCAGCGTTCGGGCGAGCGAAAACAATTCATACCTTAGATCGCGCGGCCACTGTCATCGGCAAATTATCACCTTAGTATACTCCTAACATCCTACAAAGAGAGTAAGTATAGTTCATTATTACGACCGGAGTCTGTCAGAATTTCAGTTGCACAGTGATCTTAGTTCAATCTTATGCTGAGAATCCTGTGAACCTTAATAGGCTGCAGTGTCACGTACTTCTGCATTAAGATGTAAGCGTTTTTCGTCATTCAAAAGCGAATAGAGCGAGAATAGCGAATACGACTGAAAGTGATCTCAATATATATTCAGAAGTACGTTAAGAAGTTCTGGTAAGAATTAATTTCTTATTTTCCTTTGACACGACAGAGACCGCATAGAAAACGGGAAAAAAATGGGGATACACAAACACAGACAGCAAGGTGATCTCATAAATTTCCTTTTATTTTTTTTTCAAAATAAGGAAAACAGAAAAAAATCTCTACACGAAAATGTCTGGTAGCAGAAACGGGAATTTCATCAGTAGCTATTACTAAAACTCATAACTGAAGTTGATTCTGAAGGAAATATATGAAAATCTCATTCTCATTGTAGTTTCTTCGCAGCTCAATTTAATGCCATCCTCGCAAATCTTACTCGGTTTTCGAGATGGTCTCTTTAAGATATTTCCTCCCAAATTGTTGTGTGCATTATTTGTTACACAATTGAAACTATATATCCCTCCCATTGAAACGTCCTTCATTTTAAAGTCCTAACAATATTAAAGGAACTGCGCACCTTCTTCGCTGCGGTATGCTGTTTGTAATTTCTGGTCTTCTGTCAAAGTACTGAACCGCGTTCAACACCGATGCAAAAGAATTTGTGTCTAGTCGCCAGGTTAAAAGTCAGAGCCATTATGTAGGCAGGTACTCAGTTCTTAATAACGTGGTGAATATACAATGACTTTAACAAGGAGAAATAAAAATTACATTCATCAGGAAATTAAGAGCAAATTAAATTCTGAGAATGTTTGGCAATTTTCATTTAAGAATTTTATATTGCCGTCTCTTATTTAAATCATAAATAGTCTATTCAATTTACGAAAGTGTATTTACTTTATTTATTTTATTTTATTTTATTTTTGCTTGGATGTAAAACCCGGTCTGTCACCCTACAGGAAGAACACACCTTACAGAGCTGTTCAGAACTGAAGAAAACATTTATATCTTGGAGCATGTTATATGAAGTTGGAAAATAGAACATCGCAATGGAGAGCCTTACATATTATTTCCTTCATCAGACACCACGAGGACTATTAAATAGAATGTGGGTGAGCTGGGAAGCCCATTGAGCCCGCATGCGGACGATAATGAATTAATAAGCTATCGTCGATAATCCGAAGGTGGCATAACCCATTGAAGATATAAGCGCGGATTTGAAGATAATATTAAAATGAATTTTATACAGTTTTGTAGACTCTGTGTTCGTGGAATGGATGAATTTTCTTCAGGAAAAAATTTATTTGTTGTAATTGTAATTATGTTTGCATTGTATTCATAGTGTAGTGTGTGTCGTTTGTTGTTTGTGTAGCTTTATGTGCTGAGTCTTGTTCGAGCGAGGTGTGTGTTTTGTGTGGTGTGTGTTATTTGTGTGTTGTGTCTTATTGTAGTACCACTGTCATCGGGTAAAAATCAATTTTCAGTTAAAACAAATAATAATAACGACGGGCCCTTTTGAAGACGGCAATGAACACGCAAGCGACTGTCAATCTTCCATGGAAGCCTCTGCATTATGGAGATAGTTTTACCGTACGAACCTTCTGTCTCTGCCTTGTCTTTCTTATCACAGCACATTTCATTTAATGTGGTTCGAACAATATAATCACCTAAGTTTATTATTAGTCCTGAGTGGGTTGGACTACTTTACTTTCACTTTTTCATTGGAGCTGCTGATGGGTTCTCTGATGATAGGTTGTTTTTTTCCCCTTGGCACTATAGCCCCAGAGGGCCTAATCCTACCGCCATGAACTTCTCCGTTCACTTCGGTTTTTCTAGATCTTACACATTCGGTAGGACTCCTTGGGCGGGTGATCAGCCCGTCGCAAGGCCTCTACCTGTACACAAACACAGAAAAACGCACATGCACAAACTAAACATCCATGCCCTGAGTAGGGTTCGAACCCACGATCCCGGTTTTCAAGCGAGCAAAGACAGTGCATGCCTTAGACCGATCGGCTACCGTGACCGGCCGATAGGTAGGTTTATGTAGTGGATCCTACACTCTTTGTAAAGCTTGTGCCCCCACATATTTGGACGTCACTGGTTGAAGGTAATGCAGGCACTGCCGTATGCAATTCATTTACTGTTCTAAATTCAAATAATTCCGAAATGACAAGGCATAATCGTAAAAGAGGATATTTTCATAAATGTCTGCTGCAGCGAAAGAGCCGTGTTTTACCATAAAATATGCAAAATGGAGAGTGAGTATTTTAGATTTGGTATGTTTTGTATTCTTCTGGTTTCTGGGGGAATGGGGTAATCATTTGTTAATATAATCGTATATTCGTAAACATAATTCAGTTTGGCCCATGTAAACAAGAGATGAAAATTATATTCAATATGTTTTTCTAAATTCATTCCCTGCTGTTCTACATTCCCGATCTTGATAATCATTATTTGCTGACATAACTGTTTTATCAGGACAACTGAAACTGTTTCCAATACATTATGCATTGCATTATCTGCTTCATATAATTAGACTATTAATGTCACTGGTTTGGAACTTGCATACTTTATACCCCTTAACGGAGACAAATTCATTTAGTTAAACAATTGTGTATATTTGTTTAACCTGCTATTATTATGTTATTATAACCCACCACGATAGTGAAATTTGATGTTTAAATTGGAAACAATATTATGTATATATTGAACCTCTTCATTTTTTTATTATTATTCTGTTTCACAGCCCTTGTAATTCAGCCCTGGCCTCCTTTAGAGTGCCGTCCATTCTTTTCTGCCTTGAGTTTTAGTCTCCATATTTTTTACCAATAGTTATATATCATCTTGTAGATCATCTCGTCGTCTCAACTTGGGTCTTCCAAACACACGTCTGCCTTGCGGTTTAGCGTTGATACTATCATCTCTGGTATACGGGTATCTTCCCACTCTGATGACGTGCCCCAGATATTCCTGTCTCTAATTTTGATTTCAGTTACAATATCTGGTTACTTGCATAAATTTTGTCGTTCCAGAATGCTTCTTATTCTCCATGTTCCTTGTTCATATTTTGGTCCGTAAATTATCCTTAAAATCTTTCTTCCTCGGGTCATCAGAGACACATTGAACCTCACTTAATTAAAAGCTTCTTTAATAGAGTACAGGTATACTACAATTATTAAATAAATTTGACATTATGTACTTTCCTCAATATCGGAATAAAGACAAATGAACACTAAAAGTGAGTTCAATTAATGTACACATACAAACACGTGAAATTACGCGTTCTCGATTTTACTTAAATATTAACTAGATTTCCTTGACAATGTTTAATTTCAAGTGGCCTTCCAATACAAAATTTAATCACAATTCGATTAGTAAATTCAGATGTGAAACAGAGTTTTAGCTATTGTTTTTAATGTTAAGCTATCAGATGTTCTCAACAAATTGTTGCTAGACCACAAAGCTCCAATAAAATAAAACAAGTTATCACTTGGGAGTGGATATGAAGCTCCACTCACATTTGTGTGGCTGGAGCGGAGATGTGTGGCTAGCTTCATGCTCTTTCAGGTTTTTCTTTTAATGTGTTCTTTGTTGGGTCCAAGACTGGAGCGGAAACAGTAGCTCAGAGGAACATTCTTGACCCTGATTGGATCGAGTCCCGGCCCTTCAAGCTGTATCCAGACAAATTTAACAGATTCGGTTGTCCTGACTCTTGTGACGGATATGAACTGAGAAGCTTCTGGCAAGAAAGACTCGTCGACAATGAGATGAAGGTTATGATTACGATGACGAAAATGGTGGTGAAAACCCACTTGTTACAGGTTGAATTGAAGTTCTCACTGCAGTGACTATGCAAGATAACATGTTCGGGTACAAAGTAGTCCGGCAGGACCGTACTGCATCCATTTACATTTCTGACGAATAAGATAAGCGAGTAACCTGGTAAAATCAAACAACAAGAAAAAGATAGTACTTGTGTTGCTACTTCTTCCTTACGACCAGCCTGTAACTAAGAATAGCTTCCTTCTTTACTGTTTACATGCTGTTGTGTGTCATGATGTGCTTTTGCCGTGAACACAACAAATTTATCAAGAATTAAACCAATCTAGTGTCACTGTGTTATATTGGTTTTCTTTAGTGACTACTACATGTTTCCATCCATATTTCGATCACCACCAGGCAGTATTCTTCAAGAAGTCGCTTCTTATTAAATTATCTTAATATCCTCTCATAACGATTTTAAGAATTAACACTAATAAAGATCTATATTCAATTGAATTATCCTAATATCCTATCATAACGATTTAAACAAGTAACACTAATATGGATCCATATTAGGATAATTCAATAAAGAGAGACATATTAAAGTATACTGCCTGATAATGGTCGAAATACGGAAGGAAATAATAACTAAATAAAACCGATGTAGCACAGTTATCTTACTCGTATATTGGTTTAAATTTTTAAATCTGTTGTGTTGATGGCCAAAGAAATACACAATAACTTCCTTACTGGGCAATTAGCCAGTTGCCGGGGTAAGAAGGAACACTTAGCTTAAGGCTGATGGTGCGACAATATGCTCCCTTATGAGGACTGTCGCACGCCTAACTCAGAAGGCAATGAGGGATGAGTATGAGGAGATGGTGGAGTGACGATTAACAGGGGAAACCGAAGAAATTCGAAGGAAATTCTACTCTAGAGCCATTTTGGCCGACATGAATTTAACATGAGAAGCCACTGTATAAACACCCCAACGTCCTAATGTCTGTAAATGTCAGCACTTTCCTTTTGTAAATTTTGCCCGCGAGCTTCGATTTGCCCAGCAATTTCATGATTATTTCTGTGTGAAAGTTTAGATAGAGTCATTTACGCATGTTGTTTACTCTTTGTCAAGAACGTATGCTGTAGCTTCCAGAAAGTGAGAACCACCGTTGTCTAGGTCTGCACTTTGGGATAATGACTCCAGTTTTTGTTTCGTTCATTTTATTCCTATACCATTTGAGAAAATGGATCAGATATGTGAAACTATTTGCCACTGATGTGTGAATAGAGGCTATATATATTATGTCCCACATGATTAGATTGTTGGAATGAAACACTGCAGAAGCATGGAACAGGTGGAACTGTGTATAGTGGGGGGAGGGAGCGATGGCAAGCGGTTGCGCGCGCAATGTATCCCAGGTGACGCTCACTTGCAGAGTGATTTACATAAGATGGCGGCAGCTTAAAGGAAAGCACTGTGTGTTTTCCGGCTTGCAAAATTTGAATCTGTGACTCAAGTGCGACGTGAGTACCGTCGTGTGCTTAACGAAGAACAACTATGAGCAAATAGCATTGGTCGTTAGGATGGACAACTGAAAGAGACGGGAAGGCTACCGGACAAACAGCGTTCTGGAAGAACATCCGTTAGTGATGAGTCGGTGGAAAATATTTGAAACAATTTTAACCGCAGGCCGAAGAAATCAGTGTATAAATGTGCTCGAGAATTAGGACTTAAGACAACTGATCATAGAGTTTTGAAAAAAAAGTCCACGTTTTACTGGTTATAAACTTCAGTTGTTACATGGAATCCTCCAAGGTGATAATCGCAAAATATATTACTTTGCTGCGGATATTCTTATTGAAATTGACATGGAAGAACAGTTTCTACATCGTGTAATGTTCAGTGATGAGGCCACTGTTCATGTTTCGGGACATGTTCATCGGCACAACGTAAATATATGGGCTAACGAACGCCCCCATTATTTCGTTAAACATGAGCGTGATAGCCCTAAATTTAATGTGTGGTGTGCTCTTACCAGAGAGCTCGTGATTGGTCCGTGTTTCTTTGCGAAACGCACTGTGACATCACACAATTTTCTCGACATTTTGGAACAGTTTGCACTACCCCAAACTGATGACGACAAGATGGTGCTTTTGCGCACTATTCCAAAATTTGTTACGGAATTTCTTGATGAGATATCTCCACGGCATTGGATTGGGAGAGTCGGACAAAAATATCAGTCCCTACGCTCTCCCAACCTAACACCCCTGGATATTTATTTCTGGAGGTATATGCGAAGCAAATTTTCTACTGTGTTAGTATTCACAAAATTCAACACTTGAAACAACCAAGGGAGAAGCTATTGCGTCTGGCAGTCCTCATGTTCTTAGTTCAGTGGGGCAGGAAATGGAGTACAATTGTGATGTTTGAAGAGCCACCAATAGAGCCCACATAGAACTTCGATAAACAAGTGAAGAAAACTATTTGAGTTGTTCTTTAATTTAATCATATTTAATATATGTAATATATTCAGTTTAATAATACAATATTTGGAAACCCATCCATGACATTTTAGTCTATAGGATGTGAGCTAAAACGAGAGTGCGCATGTCTGAATTGCATCCTATTCAAACTGGCGTGAAGAACAGAACAAGAGAGCAAAGACTCACTCCAAAATGTAACTACATAAAAACGTTATTTATTCTAAACTTCAAATGACGTAAATAAACGTAGAAAGGTAAAGATCATCAGCATCACAAGGTGTGCAAGAAGCCTATCATCGTATTCGGGTTTACTGAGTGTTTCGTTCTTTTTTTTTTATCGTCTGATATTCTGGAAGAGTGTAAAATTTCGGGAACTTATTCCGCATGCATTATGAAATGAAAGGTTGGCAGATTTTTCCTGACAACAGAGCTAGTCTGAAACTAGCTCTATGTACCATTATGGTCTCTTAGAATACCAAGCGACAGATAAGTCAAAAACCTAGTAATCCTGAGTGAATTATACCAACGTTAGAACTAATTAGAAACAACTGTCGTCAAATCCTCAAAATTCATAAAAAATTACAGTCACTTTTATTTAATTCACAGCTTAAGTGCCACATAGACTTAAGAGAGAGAAAGTAAAAACGGACTGGAAAAATCAGACATTAAATAGTTTTTTAATATATTTTTAATTAATACTATTTTGGTTCGTAAATCACGAAAGATCAGAGAGGAGGAGCATGTAACTCGTAGGTGGTAAACAAATAGTGCATACAAATATTAGCTGAAAATCCTAAAGCGAAGAGATTACCTTAGAGATATGGGTACAGCTTAGAGCATGTTGTTAAAATCGATCTTGGAGGAATGTGGGATCAGGTTTTCGGAACTGTTGTTAAGGAAATTTACTGTAGAACATAAAATAATATAATAGTAGATATTTCAAATACTCGTATATAGTTGCCATTTAACCTTCTTTCTTATGATAATAACCAATAAAACATTAAGTTTGGGCATATGAAATCTTAAAAAAGAAATCGATTGTAAATGTTCATAAATCCGGGTATAGTCTCCAACAAGCTTGTTACAATTAAAGACACAGAAATTGTGTAATAATATTACATTGTGTCTGTATTGCGAACATTTCACGAAATGTGAACCTACAGGCCTCTTAGTGGAAATTATGTACACAAATGGACCATTGGATTATATAATTTTAACTTGCAGTTCTTGTGTTTCCTCAGTATAAGCTGAAGAATCTGAAGGTAGTTATTTCTATATTTTATTTTTACCCCACTCAGATACTTCAATGTATACGGAAGAAAGAGCAGGAATTACAAGCTAACTGGCCAATTGTACCAGCCCTGGATGATGATGATGATGAGTATAGGGCAGTCGGTGGAATGAAAATTGGCAAGGGAAACAAAAGTACTTAGAAAAACCAGCCCCATTTACACTATGTCCACCACAAATCCCACATGACTTGACCTGGGCTCGAACACGGACCACCTCAGCGAAAAGTCAACGACTAACCACCTAAGCTATGGCATGACCTATATGAAGGTAAGTAGAAGTCGTAAATTCTTATCAAAATATATTTTTATATTAACCGGACTGTATTTGGTAAGACCAAAATAGGGACGCTAAAAATGGGGAGTAAGTTTGGACGAGACTAGAACAGGGATGACGGAAGTTCAGGGATGCAAGTGTTAAGGAAGAGAATGAAAACTTGATGTATTCTGTGAAAATGTGCTGCCTCCAGTCCCCCTCACCCATACCATGCAAAATTAACGACGGGATCCTGAATTTGCATTTTCAAAAAATGAGGCTCTATGCTGAAAGAGAAAGGGGCGAGGGTATTGCATGGCTCCAGGCCTCGGAGCGTATTGTCGTGTATCATAAATGTTTCATTGCAATTCCCGTGACAGGCCTGCTGTCTGTCACACGGCTGGGAAGCGAGACGTCACTCTTTCACGAATACACTCCTCATCCTGTATATACTCTCGCAAGACTGCTAACATTTCTCATATCATGCATGCATATATTCGTTTGTGGCCAATACTTCGGTTTGGACAGTCCTTGAGTTTTACTCTGATTAATATTATTTTAAGGTGAAGGTCGTGGAAATATAAGTAATCCAGCACACTCTATGTGAGACATAATTTTGCAGGCTGAAAGATATAAACGTGTTGGCTATTCATATCGTCGGGAAAATGTCACACTTTTCGGTCATCAGCAATCGAATTCTGTGGTGTTAGATGATTTCTCANCGAAGAATACACGGTGCCTAAACCCAGAAGACAACTTTCTTCGATTTCTCAGTCATTTACATTTGATGATCCTCGTAATAAATTTAGCTGCTTTGATATTCTTAGAAGAATCGGCAAAAGAATATTATCTAGAACCAGCTGAAAAGTCAAGTTCTCGTTATTAAAAGTAATTTTAATATTATCTTATCTTACACACTAAGTATATCATCCATTCAGTTCATTTTATAGTTTCTGAAAAAAAATATTCACCTCTCTATGAGTACTATATATAATGAAAATATTATCCTCCTGAGGTGAATATATTAACAATTTTAGTTTAAGAGAAGTGTGATTTTCTTTGTTATGCACTCTTGTTACTTCACCACTCTGAGACCATAATTTCTTCGCCACTTTATCCTCAAACACAAAAATGTATGTTCTTCTCTTACAGCGAGATATCGAGTTTTACACCCACAGAAATAACATATTTATAATTTCGTACATGGCATTATTTAATATTTTGGGTGGGAGAAGTAAAAAATATTCAGAACTGAATGATAGGAAACATAGTCTGAATTTAATCTGCTCATAGTTTGGCCTTAAATATGTCTTAATTTGTTACAGGTGCTTCCCAAAAGCCTGTCAGAACTCTGCGACATTTACAAACGATTTGTTAGTTACTTTTATATTATTATTTCGTCTTATATTCTAAATACCACACATGAGCATGTGCCTTTTTTTCTTCGAGTTTCTGTTTAATCTATTATTAACATATTCCCTGGACTATACATCGAGTTACTGGATGTTTAATCAGACTGTACACATAATTGCAGGACAAATACTTCAAGACATGTTATTGGGGATATGATAGGATATGAGCTTATAAATATCATAATCTGGAACTAAAGTGTAATACCCATAGACATCAAAGACTTCAACTTTATATTTTACAGCTGTTTAATTAGGTCTTCATATTTATGCATAACTACGTTGTAATAAAAAGCAAAAATAGTAAACACATAGCATTAAATATTTGTATACAGCACACACGAAATAAAAACGCAGTTAATATAACCTGAGTGGTTGCAACTCTTGAAATTTATATCTAAGATTTATGCAATTTACGCAGGGCAACCTAAATCTGGGAGTTCATACTTAAAGGAACAGGACATGTATATTTGGAACTGAAACAGCACATTAATATGTTGTGTAGTATCAGTGTCAGTTATATTTCATTTAATATAAAATGTACATTGTTGTACACCTTTAATTAGAGAGGGATTATTTATATCGCTGGGTATGGACGCTACATCACCTTAATTTGGAACATCCATTTAATTTCTAGCATATACCGGCGTAAGCTTCTCTTCTTTCTCTCATACTTATTGTGTTAAAAGTAGTGTTTTTACATTTACTACAAAAAGGTGAACAATTCTGTGGTTCAAATATAGGCATACACTTAATGAAATGTGTGACTTCTTTGTAATTTTCGTAATCGTGGTTCCATACTTATAAATCAGACAATACTGTAATTTATAACGGAGCAAACATTAATACATAACAACAATAATTTTTATAAATTAATCACAACCAAATGTGTCAATATATATAATAGAGACTAATATAATATATGAGAGGCCGCGCCATAGCTCAAGCTGTTAGTCGCTCGCTTCCCACCGCGGCGGCCTGGTTTCGATTCCGGGTCTGGTCAAGTGGGATTTGTGGTGGACAAATTGGCCCTGGGGCAGGTTTTCTCCGAGTGCTTCGGTTTACCCTGCCAATCTTCATTCCATCAATTGCTCCACAATCACCCTCACCTAACATTTTGGGCTGGTACAATAGGCCAGAGGTGGCCGCCGTACAAGGGACTTAGTCCCACCCCACTAGTAATAAAAATAAAATGTAATATATCCATTACAACATCATCATAAGAGCTGAACCACAAGAGAAAGATTTAAAAACCATCCATGGAAAACCTAGATCAGAGCCGTAACAAATAACAGCTAGTATAGTCACCCGAATGTGCTTTTATTATATATGTTTGTTATCCGTTGCAAATACAAGGGGAAGAAATTAATAGTTAACATACGTCATCAAATACTGTTACTAGGCTGAGCTAATCAGAGAGGATATGTGTCGGCAAACATGCTTATTTTCCCCATTGAAACCAAAAGGAAGCAGGCTAAAATCGCAAGTGAAACATATTTGTGTCATTTATATTTCCAATAACCGTTAATAAAATCACTAAACTTTTTATGTAAAAAATTCCAAGGGTTTATTGGACACGACTGTGGACCACTCACATACGCCTCCTGATAACTGGAATTGATTTTAAATGGTTAGATAAATACACAAATTACATGTACGTTTTATTTTTCTTCGTGATGGCAAGTGAATACACAAAGGTTCCTCGTATTTCCCAAGCAAATATATTTCCGAAATAACAAACCAGAGAGGACAGTGAATATTATTCCGTTGTGCCTTACACGAGATAATATTGCTCCCTTGCTACAGATAAAATATATATATGCCCTGTTGTACAGCGAAGGGAGCATTGCATACGCATATTTCCATGGTACGTTATTGCACTGAACATTTAAAGGAGATCTTGCTGTGCTGTGACAAGGTCTTCAATGTCTCTTCTAAAAACACAAACATACATATGTGCATAATATGTGGGGCCCATATACTACTGTTACGTAACAACATATTTGTTGCTGTGATTGTTTTGAGTATTAGGAAAAAGAACAATATATTATTTCAACATACCAACATTGTCACATATCACCAGATTTCCATGAAAATTTCACTTTGGTAAAGTAGCAAATAAAATTTTGCAGTCCTAATCTGATAAATTCGCTATCTTAGTTTCGCGAAAAAAAGCATGAATTGCAAGTATTTGAAAAGAAGTTTTTTTTTTGCAAATAACCAAAAACTCATTTTTTAAAAAATGTCTTAGCATTAATATAATGATAAATTCTATGAGGTAACAATGGACCAGAGTAGAGTAGAGGTACATGATTTTATGGGTAAATATATGCGAAACACCGACTTGTAAGACCAAGAAGATTGAAGCATAAAATTACTAAGAATTTTAGAGATACAGGATCTGGGGCCAGTTTAACCGGTTCAGTTTCATGTACAATGGCGATATTTGCTATTTCCTTCTGCGAGTTTTGTACAACGGCGTGAGTGTCTCGAGTGTAAGAGCCGAAAGTCTGGATGATAGGAAATTCACCTGCGCCTGCAGGTACATACAAGCACTGAGGTGAACCAAGAGAAACCTCGATCAGAATAGTTTGTGTCCTAATCGAGATTCAAAGAGGGTACCTCCCAAATACAAGTCAGAAACGTTACTGCATAAACCACATTCTGTTATCATTAATCATAAAGCAGTTAGAGTATAACTGAAAGAAGCAGACAAATTTATAGCACGAATACTCCATATCGAAACAAGAACAAACGTCCATATCAGCATGGTTCTTAAAACATTTAATTTGTGGTTGCAGCTAAAAAGACACAATTATAATAAGTGCGCGAAATCTACTCCATGAAATTCCATGTACTCCTCGTCAGGTCTCGTAATGGGCCGCCGCATCCGCTTAAATATTCGGGGATAGCTTCGGATAGTCTGACAGGCATTCACAATGCGACGGTACAGTTCCTCTTTACTGTCCACTCCAACTGCAAACGCAAGGGATTTTAGGTGTCCCCACAGGTAAAAATCCAGAGGATTTAGCCCTGGCGAGTGTGGAGGTAATGCAGTGTGTACTCATTTACTGTCTTAATAGGTGTCATTGAGAACATCTCGGACAGCACAGCTAAAATGTACCGGGCATGTAGCATATTCGTGATCTGACAGACAGTGGCACATCTTCCAGCAGCTTTGGTAGATTATGTAAGAGGAAATCTCCGTAATTGTTGCCTGGAAAATTATGTGACCAAACATGCGAGCCTAACAAACAATTACCAGGAATTCCTGTCCACACATTAATTCTGAACTGCTGCTGGTGTGTAGAATGGATTGCAGCATGAGGATTATCCACTACCCACTGGTGTTGCTTGTGACCCGAAAGGGGTCTCCTACGTAACGAACACTAAGAAACAAAGAAATGCTCAAAACTTAGTTGAACAAACAAAAAAAATCTCTCATGCTGGAAATTCAGCAAGCACGGGACATTGCACGCATTGAAAATGGCAAGAGTAAAGCATCTGTTCTTGCAGTACCCTCCAAATGGTCATGTGCAAAATATCTGACTCTTCCCCCTTTGTTTCGTGTTGATGTCTGCATCCCTAGGATATGATCTAGGACACGCTTCTCCACGTCAGATTTCTAGATGGTTCTCTCTCTTCTTCAATCCACAGAAACTGGCTTAAACGTTCCAGTCTCCGAGTTAACGATCAACCGCGGAACATATTTTATGATCTTCGTTCTGGGATATTTTCCCGGTATTAACACGGCCAGAAATGAGAAGCATAACCATCAGTTCCTTAAATGCAAAGTAAAGGTAAAGGTGTTCCTGTAACAGGCCTAAGAGGCCCTTAGGGTTCAAAGGCGTCCCTGTAACAGGCCTTGGTGGCCCATACGGTTGTGAGATGTTGAGCTTCCCACATTTTGTAGACAATCGGTTCATAGATGGTGGTAAGGTTGTCAGCCCTACGCGCCCTTTACCCTTTACCCTCAGCCCTTTACCCCCAAGTATATTCAGGGTACTTATTTCTATTAGAGGCTGAGTCGACCCCAGGGCCATAGTGCGGCTGGAAGGATTAGGAAAATTGGAAAAATCCAATGACCTCATCGGGATTCGATCCCGCGACCTTCCGGCTTGTATCATAGTGCCTAAAATGGCACGCTACCGCGTGCCCCCAAACATTTATTTTACGTGTTCACCAGAGCACCTTGTACGCACTGAGTACGCTTTGTACATGTACAACTGACATTGAACTACTACACACAATCAGTACACGCTACCAACAGCACCCAACTGTTGCAAACGAACAGTAACTGGTCACACTGGGAAATTATTTGAAGGTGAAGCCACAATAAGTAAGAGCAAGTGGTAACTAACCTACTAGAAAGATATGAATCATTATAGTTAAAAACAAGAACAGACTACGACAATATCCTTTCTACTATCTATCATAAAATAATGTTTCCGGACAGATGGTGATATGGATAATTTTTCTTGTTTTGGTATGTGGAACTCGTGCCCAAAATGTGTCCGCATCTTTTAGTTACAATTTGTATATTTTGATATTCCATTAAATTAGTTTGAAATCCTGCAAGGAAACGACTGATTATGTTTTGCCTTCTTAGTCATAAGTTGGAGGAAAATATTGAAGTGTATGAGACTAGGTCCTGTCTACAGTGGTTAATTCCAGGAAGCACAGAAGTCAATTTTTGTAATCGAGGTGCATTCTACTTATATTTAACCAATTAATGGGCCGTATCACATGCTATTCAATTTAAGTAAGGAACTTGTCATTTCGCTCAGTAAGTGTATTGGCTATCGGAATAAGTAACATGTGTTTTCCTCAGTATCATTAACCAAAATAACTTCATAAAATATATTGTATGTTTTCTTTTTGATAATTACCACAGTTTTGGGCATTTATTATTCACATTAACTTGTTTCATTGAAAGTTCAAAGCACACAGAATAAGTTTTTAAGGATATTGTTCTTAAACTTGTAAACCACAACAATGTTACGAATCGGTAAGAAAAATAAGTTTGTTAAGTCAGTGTGAATAACTGACAGTTAACTACAGTATTCTTGTAGCAGGTCTGTCGTCCCGCCGTCATTTGAACCTCCATGAAATTATACTATGCCAGTCCTGAACTAACAAGGGAATGTGGCTGTAAATAATCAAGTTACCTATGTCAAAAAAGGTAAAGCTGTCACCATAACAGGCCGTGAAGGACCACAGGAGATGAGAGGTCGAGGCTCCCACATCTTGTGGAAAATCGGCTCACAGATGGTGGTAAGGTCGTCCGCTTTACGTGCCCGCCGTCCTTTACTCCTCAGGGGTAATTTCAATGTCCTCATCGGCATTCAAACCAGCGACCCTTCCGCTTGTATGGTATTGCCTCAACCAACTACGCTACCGCGTGCCCCTACCTATGTCAATACAAACAAACAAAACACACTCCGTGGTTTTAGTCCGCAAGCTAACTATACCGACAGAGCGACCGCCGCTTGCCGGCGAAGTTAGTGCCGACTTCAGCGGATACAGGATGTCGGGTGGTCAGCGCAACCGATTCCTACAGACGTTAAATTCTTTTTTTTTAATACAAAACAAAATTTAATGTAAATGTACAGCATTCACTTAATATGAGCAAGTGGCCATAACATAGTTTTCTTAGGCTATTACATTATGTGGTTGTGGGCGGTATTGCAGACGTTTCAAAGCTATATGCTGCCTCTGTCTTCAAGGTCGAATATAGCATGTACCTCTGAAATATTTGCAACATTGCCCCCAACAACAATGTTAAACAGCTCAAATAGTAGAACTTACATGTAAAAATTAAGTATCGGCGAATTATGAAATCAGTAATAAGTGTTTGTTGTCTATAGCGACAATGACATAACTGCTTTAACAGTACAGGACCGGCTATTAAAGTATCCTCAGCCACTAACCAAATCGAACAAAGTCCTTCTTGAGAGCTATGAGCTGACCAGCGTTACAAAGACATTCCCACGAAACCCGGAGTTTCATTACCGTTTTTGCAACAACCCACGATTGGCCCCTATCCTGAACCAGACAAATACAGTCCATACACGAATTTTGATAGTATCCTCCAATCCACTCCTCGTTCTTACAAGTGATTCTTTCCTTCAGATTTTCCCTTTTCTCTCATGAGTCCTATATATCCCGCAGACCTAATCTTCTGTACTTTTATTATCTTAATAATATTCAAATAGAACAAATTATTAAGCTCTTATTTACAAGTCATTGAATTTTTAAATATAAATGTTCATATGTAAGATTTGGAATCTCTATTGTGTGAAATCTTTCTGCCTTCCTATTTCCTTCCTATCTGCTTACTGTTGGGGGATTTTACACAATTTAGTGTTCAGAGAGATTTTGTCAAATGCTGTTTCGCCGTTAGATAACAATGTACGTCCTAATGCAGGACGCGGTCAATTTTTAAGCCTTACGACATTCAAAATAACACTAGTAAATAACATGAAAGGTATGAGATTTTACGTCTTTAATTATCCATAATCTGAATGCAATAACAAGGTCGAGGAAGAAGAATTCATGTAATTTGAAATGTTCCAGGAGGAGATGGTTCCTAGTGATTTGCTCTTCTGGAATGTGACACCTCATCCTTGTAGATAAGTACCAAGGCCTGAGGGGAATGTTCCGCCTCTGTCTTTACCTGATTATAGAGAAAATATATTATTCCCTGAAGATAGAGGCAATATGTTTCACCTCAAGATTTCTACCACTTATTAGACTTCACGACGTCACAACCCATATTGTCACGTATCCTGGGTTTGCGTGACTAACAAGGCGGATTTTGGATTTGATGATCAAATTTATTGAACCTTTTATAAAGCTGGTTACAACAGTTCACAAATCACTGTCTGATACTCTGTAACCTTCTTCCGACTGGACAATCCATGGGAACTGTTCTGGCTTCCAACTGAACTGACTTGAACTGAACCCCTGCTAAGCTGTACCCCATTGTACTTCTTTGCACTCCTTCAGTTCTCATCCTGATCTGATTCTCTTCTCTACTACTTATATAGTCTCGAGGAGGACCCGTAGAAATCACATCGGTTGCCTAGCAATGGATATGCTAACCCACATAGAAAATATTCTTGCTCTGCCGGTTCTATTGTTGCATGTGTGTATTGCGGTGTTGCCTAGAAAGGGGTCTACTTAACTGTTGGTTGCATATTTGCTGCGGGCTCGTTTACCGAGTCGTTACCTAACAATGGGTCTACATGTCACAATATGAAAGATAATTCACTTCTCTTTCGATCCAACTCTCATGTAAGAGCTTAAAGTTCTCTGTTTTCATTGACATCGTCTATAAATAAATGGGTATATAGTGTAACATGTTCTCTACACGAAGCTGCAAGCACTAGGCAGAAAGGCTGCACAGAATATGCAAGAGAGAAGAATTCTGTAGGAGGTAAACTATATAAAATTTCAGCTTTCTATAATTTTTGTTGCAAATAAGGGGTTTAATTTGTCGAGAAATTTATTTTAAAAAACGGCCGTCGAAAATTTGTCTCATTAGCTAGTAATTAATGCATATTTGCTAGAATAATTTTAGTGACTACGATTTTGACTTGAGTGTCTGGATTTTAAACTCGAGGGTTAAATTCTGCTAATAGAGAGCAGACAGTTGTTGTCTCAAAGAATAATTGCTCGTAAAGTTTATTATCTTCGTGTTATTCTCAACACCCCCTGTGTCATACCTACACCGTACTCATTACCGAAACCAAATCCCAACGCGACAGTCTCCTGGCTTGTGGCTACCACAGCAACTCTGCTGTATTTCCTCTTCTCTTTATGTTTGTGTGTTTGTGTGTGTGTGTGTGTCCACTGCCCCTGGACTTCACCCCGCCCCTCACAGTTATATGTGTCTCCTTGTGCCTTCCGGTTTTTTTACACCGTGCTTCGTCATAGGGCAGAGGACAGATACACCCACTTTATTGTAAAGTTGCAGAGGAATCCAATTAGAAAAAGCGGAAGACTCCATACTGGAGTGTAACGGTGGGAAGGGAAGAGGAGGAGGAAATATTGTATTCTCTAGAGAAATGTGTGCAAAGGAATAGTAAAGGAAAACAGAAGTTTTAAGTTTTTTTATATCCAGAAGTAAAAGAAAAATAAATATTATTGTATTGTCACATGAGACGTGGAGTTTAAATAAAAGTAAATGTTGGCAAGAAACACAAGATGATGGGCTCTTGGGGCGAAGATATTTCCTTTTTTGCTTCTTTTCGAAATTTGAGTTTCTCTTTCTTTCGTTTTATGTAAGTAAAATATACGTATTAGAAACGTTATGCTCTAGCTTACATAATGATATGAAGGGGAACCGTTCAAGGAACATCAAACAATTTTTCAAATTTCTATTCTGAACTTTGCTCACATTCTGAGAACGATGGTTCGATCCAGGGCGTCTGATCTCAGGGCACATGATGGGAGATCCTCTCACCCAAAACTCAGCTTAATATTGCTGCCAAAATAATATTGCACCACCACCACCGCCACCATCACCACCACCACTTAATTCAATAAATGTTCGTTAAATTTTTAAAATGTCATTAAAATTATAAAAATATATGTAAATTCGGTGTTCATTCTACACGATTCGGCTGCATAGGGCTATCTTGAGGTACCACATCTCTTAAAGGACTCTACTGCACTATGAGCGTGGTCAAATGGTATTCATCAAGGTATGTCGTTGTTGTTATTATTAACACTAGACACACACACTTAAGCGAGCGGCAAGCCCAATGAGACACGAAAACAACCGCAACAAATAAGACAGAAGAAAATCATCCTGTAAAGCCATCCTACATCATCAGAATTAAAAGCAGTTCATAATAACAAAAATATGTACCTTAATGAATACAGTTTGACCACGCGCATAGTGCAGTAGACCCCTTTAAAAGATGTTACCTGATGATGGCCCTATGCAGCTGAAACATGTAGCATAAACACCGAATGTACGTATATATTGTTATAATTTTAATGACATTTTAAAAATTTAAGGAACATTTAGTGAATTAAGTGTGAATTAATGATGTTAGATCAATACTGTTGCATTATATACGGAAAGAAACACTACAAGTTAAACCTCAATGCAGAAGGATGCTAAAATATAATATCAAGTTTTCATAACTACGTACGTGTAGGTCACAGAGCTAGTGAAATTTCCATATGTACCCGTATATCTGTCTCATCTGCTTTCGGCTGCTACTTGCGGTCCGGTGTGTCAAGAACAGATTTGTGTACATCGGCACATGCCCCTCAGAGTATTGATTTCAAATGAAGATCGCCTACAAGCAGCATGAAACCAAATGAGAGCAGGGGAGTTTCTCCTTATAGACTGACCATCAAACCAGCCAATGAACCACCATCACGGAGCAGATATAAAACAAGCAAACGTGGGGACCCGTGCAATAAAAATAAACGAAAAGGAAAGTGGACTATACCTTGTCACTGAAATCCAAGCGGTAATTCATCGAGACAGTATGAGACGCAGTCTGACCCCAAACTGTTCATCATCTTATATTCGTATGTTTTCTTAGCACTAATTTCATGAACTGAATTCGTAATAGTAAGAAGGTGGTCATTCACATATACAGACATATCTGTCAGAATCTTATGTCTCCGAAATTATTCAACAGATTTCGTTGAAATTTTGTATTTGAAATTTATACTTAATTCTGTCCGTTGTATTTCTGTTTGATAAATCAATATACGTAAGTCACACAGCCTCCATTACAAATAATGAACTGATGTTTATATTTTCAACAGCTGGATGTAGGTAAGAACAATTTTCACACAATACAAAACAGAGTTCTGTTAACGTCTGTAACTATTATTTGATATATTTTCTTGATAGTGTCACAATTTTGAGTGAATATGGATGAGGTTTGGATTGATAATTGGATCTATTGAACAATTACAGATCCGTAACTAAAAGTAATTTTAACCATTTCACTAATTCACACACTTTACAGTCCACTACAGCACAAAACTTAGGTCTTCTCAGACTGCTGTGTCTTTGCCAGTCGCCTGGTAACGGCTTCCAATGGCGGACGTTACCCTTCCTCTGGGTTCCCGGACTGTCCGTGTGCCTCAGTTACCAGCTTCTAACAGCAACAACTCACAACGACTTTACCGTAGCTGTTATCTCTAACTCACTAACTCACCAACCAACTCTTCACTAACTAACTAAAAAGTCAAAGTCATATTACGACAGACGGTCAATCGGCCAGTCTAACTTGGTGCCAAGCTCCATCTGGGGCCCAAGACCGGATTTTTATTACTGTCGTACAGTTGTGGGCCTAATGATGTGGGACGCCTTCTCTGACGAGAAGACGGAGCTGTCGTGTACATGCTTCTGGTCCTCGCCAACGGAGTCATTCTCAGGCCCGAGTCCCACGGAACTCATGGTCATATTCTGCTGTCTCAGATTCGAGACTCTCCTACGTGGAGAGGATTAATTTGTTCTGTTTATAACATCTCGGCACGGACTGCGTAGAAAACACCACTCCTCTGTGGCAGTGCAATTGTTGCCATTGTACCTGCTAGAGGAGCCATTAATTAGAAACGGTTGTTGTAGAGCTACTTATTTCGCGGCCGTTGCCTAACAACGTGTCTATATGTCACAGTATGATGTGCTTTGAACGAAATTAAACAAAGCAGATTACTAGATTAGGAAGTGTAATATCTGTTGTCAGCAGCATAGATTTAAAAGTTTGTGACGATGATATATTATTACAATTATTGTGTTTCTGGACATCATCCATTGTCCTGTTTTTATTTATTTAAACACAACGTTTCGAGAACCAGAATCTGTCTCCGTCTTCAAGCGGAACTTGTTAAGTTGAGCCCAGTCGATATAGCTAATCACTACCTTCGGAGAATATTGTGACATATTTTTTTGTTTTTGTTCTATTAGCAATAGAATTCTATGTACAATAAATTAACATCAGAAACAATTACAGGACAAAGTTACCATTTTCCTTTACTTTTCATTTTTGCTAGCTTTTGACTGAAAAGATTACTTGGGGACATTAGATTGACGAATAATATTAACTGGATCGTAGATGCAGTGGCTGAATTCAACCTGTTCGGATTTCTCTTCCTAACAGGGATATGAACACTCAGTTTCATTTCCTAAACACTCGAAAAATAACTATCAAGAAATGCTCCGATCACGTAGTCGGTACGTCTATAACAAGTAAAAAGTCATTTTGTCTCCCTTTTCCTTCATTTCTGTCCGTTTGGTAGTTGCTAAGAGACAGTAACGATAAATTGTGACGTATCATCCCTTTCTTTTGTAGAATATGAATTTACTACAAATCAGGGATTTATCAGAACCTCTCTTTCAGTTCAATAAACTGCATGTTTCGGTTTCGATGTTTGAGTGCCGTGTCAATCTTTACAATGCTTATGGAGTTACAGAAGTAGTTGTATTAGTTAAATATACACGTAGTTTTGAGCAATAAGTGTGGGTTTATTAAAGGTGAGATAATTCAGAATTAAAGGATTCAATTATTTCACTTCACTTAATTTTAATAAATATCCGGGCGAAGAACGGGTAATTTAACTAGTTAATAACGACAAAATATGATGACGTATAGACCCACTGCTAGGCAACGGCTCGGTAAACACATTCCAGCAAGAGATAAAGAGCAGAAAAGTGGGACGTCTATTGCTAGGCAATGGATCTGTAAACACGCCTAAAACAATACGGGACAATAAAAGAGAGTGTTTTCCGTGGGGCCTGCCCCTAGGTTATATAACGAGAAGTTCCAAGGGAGCTGTTAGTTGTCAGAATTTGAGAGTGTTCAGCTGAAGAAGAGTTCATTTAAGTCAGTTGTCGAGAATTGCGTGGAGTTCTGGACATGGCAGTCGAAGGTGATTGAAAAGAAATCGAAAGATATGAATTAGACTTTGCGTAGTAGATTTCCTGCGTGATTTGAAATTACAGTGAGGAGATTATAAATCCGTTGCCAGGATACGACTACTGAAGATTGAGAACCCTAGTGCGTGTGCAACGGTGAACTGCAAAGTGTGGGATTAGCGAGAGCGCTGTAATTGCCTGTAGTTTCTAGTTGTGTGCATAGGGTGTCAATAAATCCAATCGTCCGATTCAAACCCCGTCTATAATCACCCCTACACGTGACTACATATAAAGAGAATGGAAAATTCAAATAGAGAAATAGAGAAAAGGACCGACAGTAATGGTTAGAGCTCTCTCTTCCGAAGGACTTTGATCGACACTGTGCTCAGAAGTCGAAACAAAATTCCGTGTCTGCAGTACAGCTTCCCAAGTCAGCAGCAGAAGAGGTCAATATTAAACTTTGTTCTGTGGCAGCCTGCACCGACAGAAACAAGCGTGATTGACGCCTGTATCCAAAACAACGTCCGTCACATATTTTACTTTGACAAAAACAGGCGAGACAGTTCCAAACTCTTTCTGCACAATACTACACTGACTATGTCCACCCCCATTTTCACTGAACATGTCAACTCTTGCAGTCAAAAAGCAAATATCACTAAATTTAAGCAACTCCAGTCTCTCACTTTGTATCGAAAAAAAGGAAACCTAAAACATTTTCATAAACGACTGTCAATAGCATACGAGTTTTCGTGTTTGATGGATACAATTTGACTCTATATCGGTTGAATTACACAGAGAAACCCCCGCCCCCCCCCCACTCAGGCACTTAACTCGATTTGTAAACATTGCCTATTCTTTTTGCCATGTTACGAGCTTTTATATAGGTATAACCGTGTTCCATACGAAGGTTAACTGAGTTGATTTTGATAGACGTTTAATTATACACGTACAGTCTCCACCACTCCGACCTTTCAGTATTCATTTTCATACAAGTAATTATGTAAACACCAAGCGTGGAAGTGCCAGTATTTTCATCACGGCCCCTGCTTCAAATGCAGGAAATATACCGAGCCATTTATTTTTAGGGTAATTGTAACCGATCCATTAACACGAGAGATAAGAAAGAACTAAGGAAATAACAAAGAAGAAGAAGAAACAAAAATGGAAAATGGAGAATGAGCAAAAGGGAAGAAATAACAAAGGAAGAGAGAAAGAACCTAAAATGATAAAGATGTATTGAGGAACGTAGGAAAGATTGAAGGAAGAAATCATGTGGGCAGCTTCAAATCAAAGTCACATTGCAACTGACGGCCAGTCAGTCAGTAAGTCTTGATGTCTAGCACCCTCCTGGGGCTCATGACCAGATATTTATTACTGTTTGATAATTACGGTCTTGTTCTTCTGGGGCGTCCTCTCTGACGAGAGGACGAGTCTGTCTTCTGTACATGCTACTGGCCCTGGGCAGCGAACATATTTTACTGTTTTAGATTCGAGACTTCCCTTCTCGTCGCCTCCTGCGACTCACAGGGTCAGGGTGGAGGTATCCGACCCGGCCTCCACACGGGTGTGGGCAGCTTCTTCTCTTTACTCTGTTAATAAGTCGATAAAGAATTCTCAAATAACGTAAGACTGATTCATCCAGCTCTCTCAAACAATTCGTCTTCTCAAATGAGCACAGTGTGCCTACGGGTACAGAGAAAATTCGTTTAATTCCTTGTATAAGAATTTGAGATGCGTACTATTTTTGGTATCCTCTTTCATATAGAGACATCCAGGAACTGTAATGTTCGTATTTAAACCAGCAATTAAATGGTGTACATAAAGTTTATTAGTACGTAACTGCGCACTGCCCACAAACATAACTTCGTATAAATATCTACGAAGAACTCTCTCCGAATTATCGCGTTTGTAATATAAAATACGCCTATAAATAAAAAGGTTTCATACAGATCCTGCAGAAGGAGCTGGGATAGCGTAGTCGGCATAGCGACTGGTTATGGAATGGACGACCGAGGGGTCGGAATTCGAGTCCCGGTAGGGTCAAGAATATTCAAATCTGCACGTCATCCAGATCAGCTATGTGATACACTCAGCCTCATATCCAATGGATACCGAAATCTATTTCCTCGGTAGTAAGGCAGCAGAGGCATGAAACTGACCACTGAAGAGGTCAACAAAATATGGATCTATATATCCACTCTCACTCACGTCTTCACGGCGTCGTGCTCAATTAGTTAACCACAGGAACAACTTTACTTACTTTTTTATTTACGGAATATGCAGGAATGTAAACGATTTGTCCAATATCCGGTTTCGTTTAGTATCTAGCAGCAATGGTCCGTTACTTATCGCGTGACACAGCAACCAAAGCTCAAGACGTATATAAAGAGGCCTCGAAATATTCTTTAACGTTCTAAGCAAAAACCTTAGGAGATGAACCAAAATTGTAGTATATCGTATCACATAAAAAATTCCGGCCACTATATTTACTGTGGCGCAACCCCCATAATGTTATTGCTGATGGCACCCCAAGGACGTGGATAATTTTGAAAGCCATGAATATCTGCAAACTTCTTAGATTTCAGGTTCTCTCAGTGGCAACTGAAGTGTACTGTTTTCTGTCTTGTGTCCCCGTGTAGTTCCGAGAGAGTTCCTTGTTAAGAAGGAACAGGTTTCCATCTTCATAATCGAAGAGTAGGAGATAAGTGAATCAGGAGAAACGCAGAGCTCAGCTTGACACCTGCTTCTACTGGTTTCCTTCTCGGCTTTCTCTTCAACTCTGAAGACGGAAGAAATATGTTCCTCCGAAATGTAGGATTCTTTCCGAAATATACGTCATTACAATCTACACCAGTGTAAGTCGTCGATAAGAAGGACAGACGGTCACCTACGCGTCCGTATAAATATATCTCATCACACACACACACATATGTTTTTATAAAATACGTGTGTCCCTTCTACGGTCATGAAGACTCCTAACAGGAGTAATTTGAATAAACAGCCACAGCGGTACTTCAGTCACGAGTAGCTTACACGTCATGTATTGTAGCGGCCTGTATCTGTTATCTAAATTCAGAATTCCATTATTGTGCCCAAAATGTAGCTTTCTTTTGAACGTTTTCTAGTTTATTTCTAATGTGCTCTATAACTTCACTTCTATGACCTCTCGTTGACCTTGTTTACATCTCTGATTACTCTGTGTTGATGTATGTGTGTTTAGTAATACGAATGTAACGAAACATTATCAAAAATTCAATGGGTCACAACAATTTTAAAAGCACCCACAAATCATAATAAATATTAAAATTAAGACTTCCAAAACGATTGCTGGTAAGGAACTTGTTGCTTTAGGAACCAGTTTTTTTAATTCGCTTAGGTGGGGGTGGAGTCCAGCTGCGTCCACTCTGCACGGCTGTCACTGATTGGCCTATCGTAGCCTGCCCCGTGTGATTATGATGATGGAGAATTTGGTGAAATGAAGATTGGCAAGGGAAACCGAAGTACTTGGAGAAAACCCGCCCCAACGCCAATTTGTCCACCAGAAATCCAACTTGACCAGACCTGGGATCGAACCCGAGCCCCGCGGTGGGAAGGCAGTGACTAACCGCTTGACCTATGGCGGGGCCTTGGAACCAGTTTTACTTACCACTTCATTTCACTCTCCTGAAGTAGCTAGAATGTTCTTCCTAGTGTATTCGACCAGAAGAACTAATATCATAGTTGGAGAAAATGTAATTTAGGTCTAGAAGAACAGATACAGAAGTCCATACACATTATGTATAAATACAGGAAGACAAACACAAACCACAGAAATGCCTCTAGTCTTCCATTTTGTATTTGACTACTTCCAAAGGTAACTGTTTCTTTACCACGCAGAAGTTGCTGTTTTAAATACGTACCTAACAACCAGATAGCGCTAAGAGCAATCGGAAATCACTGAAAGTAGTATGACAGAAGGTCGGAGAGATTTTATGAAGATTCGAATTCTCTTTAAGCATTGACATGACCCCGATGATGGGGGATGGGTCGTTATTTACATCAAACAGCACAACATCGGAAAGAGCAGATATACATAGATACTATCATGAATGGGATTCGAACCCGCAATCCAGTGACAACGGTCCAGGGCAATACGTTCCCTAAGCCGGCGTTACCTAGAAGGAGAGTTCCGTGAAATTTATTTTTGTGGAAGCCGAAAATCTGTTCAATGAAAAAATGCTGAATTAATTTATACCTAAATAAAAATTAGAAGAGGTAGGTATCAGGTGAATATGAACTTTGCTGCCTTATGGGTGGACCCCTAAAAATGAAATTAGAATACGCTTCCAAAATGCTGGTAAAATCCTACCAGACTACACCATGTCCCATCCCATACAGTAATCTTCCAAGGATATGGTGACACAAATTATTTTAGAAATAATTAAGACGTGCAATATGTGTAAAGGAGATAAATCCTAAATTGAATTTGAAATCCTGGGATTAGAAGCATCAAGCATTTTTACTGAAACCAAGAGAGCTAAAGACTAGAAGAATTTTGGAACCACTGCTCTAAAACGCGTGGCCAGTGTGTTGCGTAAGAATGTCTTACTTTTATGGAAAACATAGGCTCATTACAATGTTCGTATTAGCTCCCTAGTGGTCTCTATCCTGAACCAGATGCATACAATCCACACCCTTTTTAATATTATCCTCCAATTTGCGTGTAAGTCTCCAGAGTCATCAGGTTTTCCAACCAAACTTCGTAGGCGCATATTCCGTGCCTCATTATGTTTCACGTGCCATACCAATCTCATTTTGGTATATCTGACAATTTTAACAAGAGCGCACAAATTTGGTGAAAATAAATGCTTCCTACATATCATTATAGTTATCATGGTGTTACAGAAAGTGTACTCTCAAGGAGAAATTATTCACTCGGTTACTTTAAAGAGCTAAAAGAAATGTTTAGTCCATGAATATGGAGGAAGATATATCACATGTGATGAGCTGAAAGATGAAAAAGCGGTGATCATAGTCCATTTTAATATTGTATTGCATTAAATCGTGATATCTGCACATAATACTGACATTCTATATATTTACGTGTATGTATCCTACAGTAATATCTTATTAATGTAGCTTATCTGAACAGAGGAGTCGGGATAGCTCAGTGGATACAGAGATGGGCAACGGCCTGTACTGCTCGAATCCGATTCTCGACAGTGCAAGATTTTTCTCTTCTGCACAGAGTCCAGACAAAATCTGGGGCCCACCCATCATCCTATCCAATGGGTACCGAGGGCTCTTTCACCGGGAGTAAAGCGGCCAGACCGTGAAGCTGACTACTCACCTCCATCTAGTACAGATATCAAAAAGATGGGGCTATGCCTCCGCTCCCCATATATAATCATGTCATAATGCTTATCTAATTAAGCACATGGACAACTTTTGCTTTGTCATCACCTAGCAGCCTGATCTCAATTCTGGGCTAGTATTCGAGGGGAATCATTCCGAATTTCTGTCGGGACACCGGCTATGCTGAATGCAGTTTTCGTGTTTAATTCAGTTTCTCCAGGAGAATTCAGTTTTAATGCTTCTGTTAGGTTACGACAATTTCTATCCTGGTTCTTCCCAACTCACCCTACTAAAGACGGTATTTGTCTCCATATAGAAAGCGTCGTTAAATAACAAACAAAAATATAAATATAGACCTACCGTCCACTCTTCATGCATGTTGGTATGTGTCTATGTATGTATACATGTATATATATATATGTGTTTTCTCCATTTGGAATCGGGAATTATGTCGTTTTCTCAATTTTCCGCGTCTGTCAGTAACAACTACACTACAGCGTCGTGCAGTTTCTGATCAGTAACACCTACACTACAGTGTCGTGCAGTTTCTGATCAGTAACACCTACACCAGAGTGTCGTGCAGTTTCTGATCAGTAACACCTACACTAGAGTGTCGTGCAGTTTCTGATCAGTAACACCTACACTAGAGTGTCGTGCAGTTTCTGATCAGTAACACCTACACTACAGTGTCGTGAAGTTTGTGATCAGTAACACCTACACTACAGTGTCTTGCAGTTTCTGATCAGTAACACCTACACCAGAGTGTCGTGCAGTTTCTGATCAGAAACACCTACACTACAGTGTCATGCACTTTCTGATCAGTGCGCCATAGCTCAAGTGGTTAGTCGCTGGCTTCCCACCGCGACGGTTTCCCTTGCCAATCTTCATTCCACCAATTGCTTCACAATCACCCTCATCTATCATCTGGGGCTGGTACAGTAGGCCAGAAGTGGCCGCAGTACAAGGAACTTAGTCTCACCCCACGAGCATTAAAAGAAAACACCTACACTAGAGTGTCGTGCAGTTTCTCTGATCACTAACACCTACACTAGAGTGTCGTGCAGCTTTCTGAGGGCAAGTACCATTCTGAATGAGATGCTGTTTTCGTCAGATAAGGTTAATCAGCCCTGATTGATCAACAATTCTGCTAATGTTGGAAAATTAGAAATGCATGATCCAATCTGTTGTGCAAAATGGTTTGAAAAAAGTGAGAGGGAGACTGTATAAGCATTTCAAAACAGATCATGGACGACTTCATTATGAGCATGTAACTTGGGCTAAAGTTTAGCACAAAAGTTTTATTTATTATATTGAATTTATCTCTATGAGATTTAGATTTATCAAACAAAAATGAGGCTGTATAAGACGGTCATGAAGTGGGTGTCAGGCTATACAAGTGGAAGCTGGGTTCTTGCCAGAAATTCAGAATCAGCCCTGAATGCGTCCGAAAGGAAAGTTCATTCTTTCAATCATCCATCGCTGTTCAGCATTTTCTTGGGCCCTGACATCATCTTCAGTTATATACTCCTTTTACACAGACGGTAGGATTCCTTTGGCGAGTGATCAGCCCGCTTCAAGGCTGCTACATAAACACAAGAAAAAACAAACGCAGAATAAACGCACACAAACACTCATGCATCTAGTGGGATTCGAAACCACGATCCGAGCTTTCGAGCGAGCGAAGACAGTTTATGCCTTATACCGCGCTGCCGCCATGATCTGCTTGAAAAGAAAGTACGGAGAACACTTGGCCCAATGAAAGAAGCCAATGCATGGATCATTATACGCGTATATAATAATGAGTCATACAAGCAATTTTAAGAACCAAGCATATCAAATATTTCAAATAAAATGAAAAATACTACAATGAGCAGGTGAACCATAGCGTGTGGATGAAAAACATACCGAAAAGAATTCTTGAGAACAACAATATTGGAAAGAGACCTGTAGGAAAACCAAGGAAGAGATGGGTTAATGCAGTGGAAATAGAAAGCAGAGAGTTTGAGAGAAAGGTACTGACAGACACCGCTAGACACTGAAGAATGGAGACGCCATTTAAAGGAAGTCAACGGCGTTCGACTTGGGCTGTGGCGTCGCAGAAGATTCTTCTTCATAATCGTCATATAATAATAATAATAATAATAATAATAATAATAATAATAATAATCATAATTGACTCCAACCCTGGATGAAACAAACGTTTCTAATAGTGGCATAAAAATTGCAGTTAAAGAGGAAAAAACCTAAAAGGTCATTTTGTTTTTAAAATGTGTTCTAAACAGGTTTTAATTGTAGTGGATATGTGACACAAACAGACCAGCTCTTCGCAAAAGTGGTCATCTACTGGTTTTGTGTAGTGAAAGTCAATTAAACGTGCGATTAAAAAACACAGTCTAAACATTCGAAATGGGCGCATTTACTGAACACATGTTCGTAACATTTTGTTCGTACAACATCTGTTTTTATAAATGCTTTATCCAATATTACAACTCTATTCAGTTATGTCCAAACAGCAAACTCGGCGTTAAATTCAGATAATAACAAACTGGTTAACAATTTCTAAATTGAAGAAAGTCGTCTTCTGGGTTTTGGCGCCGTGTATTTTTCGTTTTGGCTGACGTTTCGGAGGAACGTCAGCCAAAACGAAGAATACACGGCGTCAAAACCCAGAAGACGACTTTCTTCATAGTCATCGCCGTGAAAACCTCAAAACTTACATAAATTGCTAAATTGATTGAAACTCCTCTTTTAACATTCCAGGTATAAAATACGAGATAACATAAAAAATATCGTCTCCAAGAAAACATATGCCAAAAATATTTCACCGTGGTTCGATCAGCAGAGCCTAGTTATAATTTCACGTGTTTTGCAGGGACGTGAATTTTTGTATCTCAATATGGGAAAACCCCAGACTGTAGTTGCTTTAAAATGCTCGGCAGAATATTCAGACCCGAGAGAAAAGAAGTAACAGAATAGAGACAGTTACATAATGAGTAGCTTCATTACTGGAAAGATAATATAAAGAAGGCGGAGGCAGTTCTGACAGGTATGGAAGAAATGATACACAAACACAATTATTTTTGCAGAAACCCTAAAGGCCACGAATCATTTGGGAGTCCTAGACATAGATAGGAATTTGAGTAGCTGACTGATGATTATTCAAATTCTAACGAATTCCTCGGATTATTAAGAAATTCGAAGGTTCATTTCTGTGTATATAAGAACCGTATCTGGACCATGTCAAGGGTAAGTTGAATCCAGGCTACACTGCCATGCCCATTTTAATATATATATATTTTTTAATATTGTGATGTGTTTATGGCTCCGTGACCAATAATGACGGGGTTTGGATTAGATGATTGGATTTATTAACGCCTTCTTTTACAATCAATTTACAATAACTCACAATAAGAGTGCGAAGACTCGCTCCATTCTGACAGAACTACGGCTGCCTTCTCTTCTAGCCTGACACTTCTAGCCTATGACACTTGCTTGAGAGTTACGGACGGCTTCTCATGTATGACTGAATTACGCATGAATAATGACGTAGGACGAATGAATCCGTTCACAGTCAGAGTCAGAGTTACTTTACGACTGACGGGTAACCGACAATGATTTCATTTTGGCGTCAAGCCCCTTGAGACCCACGACCAGAGATTCTCTTTCAACTTAACCATTGCTGTAATAGTCCTTATGTAACATCCTCTCTGACTAGAAGATGAGTTTGTCTCTTATGAATATGCACGGCCGCTTATATAGTGTTTCGTATCTTAGAAAGTGTTTGTTGAATATTCGTTTACACTGAAACGTTTGTTGGTCAGAGTTGATCCACCTCCATGGAAACTTGTTTTGTCCTGAGTATTTTTCCTAGAAACGACCTCCATGTCATGAAATTATCTTATAAATTACTCTTTGTTTTCCAAGGTTGTCTTTCCTTCACATTGTACAGGTTAAATTTTGTGTGAATATCTTATATTCCCCATTCGTACTATGCCTCATTTCTTAATTTTTACTACTTCTGTTATGAACTCGAATTCAATTCAGTGAAACTTTGAGCTAACACATATACAAATTCCTCGAAGTTTCATTTCAGTTTTATCCCCCATTACGGCTCTTAAGAAATGTTTTCCTTGGAATCATTTCGGATATATTTCTTGTTACCAGCCTTCTGGCCTTTTTATTTTTCTCAATAAAATTACGATAAAAAAGGCATAGTCAGTTAGGAGACAACTATAAATTAATGATGATCTGAGTGTGTGGGTAAATTCATGCTTTAGGTCTGAATATTCTACTGAACATTTCATTTTCAGCCATGTCCACTCTGGCTTTTATTTAAAAAATCTTCTACGTTTTAATGTCCCCATGGCAACGTGAAACTTCTGTTGTCAAAAAGCCATTAATTGTTTGCTTAATCTGTTGAAATATACACGTACTTTTCAAAGACCTACACCATAAGAAATTATATACCTAGAAATTAAAGAAGTGGGATTTGTGGTGGACAAAGTGTTGCTGGGGCAAGTTTTCTCCGGGTACTTTGGTTTCCACTGCCAATCTTCATTCTACCAGAAAATTCTCCATCATCACAACCACCCGGGGCATGTACATTGGGTCATATAGTGGCCGACGTGCCGAGCGGACCTAACTGGACTCCACCCACCCCACTATGAGAAACTTCTAAGCATGAAATCTCGCATAAAGATTACGTGCTTGAGGAAGTAAATCGTATTCCTTTCCTGAATGTCTACTTCAAGTTCAGAACCATTTTATCCATTTTGACGTAGCTGCAAATAAAGAATCCCTTCACATATCACCCTCTCATGTGGCATGAATACCTATCGTGATTGGGTTAACCATCTGATATATTCTCCCACCCTTTACCGACTCCCGCAGATTCACTTTTTCCTCTTTCACGATCTCACCACTTGCAGGCAGTCACACGCTATGAACAGTAAACCCTCGGAGCTGTGGTCTGACCTTCACTGACCTGTGCAAGAGGGATATGATATGCTGCAAGGACTGCATGGGTCTTCCAGTGAGGCCTTTACCAGAAACTACTGTCCTCCTCGGTCCTCATGTTGACGAATTACTGACCCAGATCCAATGCTGCAAAGCTAATCGCACAACAGATGTCACATTATAAATAGTCAGAAAATATTCTTCCTTCTATTTCGTTTAAATATTCACCACATAACAAAATGTTTCATTTCGGAGTTGCAGAACTTAACGAGAGTCATATTTTAAAAAGCGTCTTTTTCTGAGAATATCGAAGAAGTTTAATTTTATCTCCTTGTAGACTCTTGTTTAAGGTGATGGAAAATAATCTTTGTACTTGATACGTAACGGCCTCTAACAGAAATGAGTACCAGGAATTAATTAAATAATTCTCCTGGCCTGAGCCAATTGTCTAGATAATGTGGGACCCTAAACGTCTCACAACCCTATGGGCCTTCACGGCCTGTTACAGAGATAGCTTTACTTTTTTTCTTTACTTTACTTGATACGTAATGACAACTCCGTACGTTGTAGGCTTACGTAAATAACAGCGATAGTAAAACTAACTGAAAGATAGGATGAGAGGATATGTAGCATGCGTGAGAAAATGAGAAAAATGAACAAAATGCAATCAGAACCCCTACAGCGAAGAGGCCATATGGGAGAACTAAAAAACTTGTGTGATGCTGTGGGCTGGATTAATCCGACATTTTACAGCGAAAAATCTCGGGGTTGTATTACAACTGTAATGAACATCTTGGGTCCCATAGAAATGGGAAATTTATTGGCCTCTTGAATTACTATCAATGTTTTAAGAAGGACAATACACCATAGATGTTACTAGATAGCAATATTGGTGTGTATGATCATTTGTCATGCAGAATCACTGTCTATTCCATCGTTTAAAATGTACAGGCTTATTTCTTTTGAAAATTGAAAAGCGTAATATTAAATTTTTAGTACCACTTACAAGAGAGAGCCGGGATGGCACAGACAGTATAGCGACTGGCTACGGACTGGACGATTGAGGGGTCGGAGTTCGAGCACGGTGGGGGCAAACAATTTATTTTCTCCACGTTGTACGGACCAGCCCTTGGGTCCACACAACCTCCTACCTAATGAGTACCAGGGGATTTTTCTCCGGAGACAAAGCGGCAGGGGCATGAAGCTGACCACTCCCCTCCAACTAGTACCGAGGTCAAGAAACTATGGATCTACACATCCACTCCCCCATTCGCCTTCATGGCGTAGTGCTTAATTAGTTAAGCACAGGGACAACTTTACCTTTTTACCATTTGAAGAGCTGTTTATTGTTCCTGCGGAGGGGGGGGCGGGTGTCACTCATTGTATCGAGGGTCTCGCATAATTGCATGCATAATGCAGCGGTGGTGCCGAACCGAGAAATGTCACGCGGTTCGAACACTTAGTGCGGGAATGTGTGTGCAGACCTTTCAAATAATTCAAAATTCTGTTTCTACCACTTAAACTGTCCATGACTAAGCAGTGGAAGTTTGTTCCCACACTCCAACAGTAAAGCCGTGTTTCGAAACCTATGATTTATGGACCCCAGTTGCTGTGTGCCCTACGCAATGTTAATGATCTTCATTTGGTCTGGATTGTATAAACCTAAGCGCCAAACTAAATTTAGCTCTATGAGATCCTGAATGGAGAAGTGTGTAGACAATAACATCGATAAAGAAGAAGAAGGAAGAGAATGAGGAATAACATGATGGTGGACCAGGAAGAAGGCAATGATTGAGGAAGAAAAGTAGAAAAATAAATTCTTGTAAGAATTAATAGCCTACTTCCATTTCACAGCATATTTATTTTATACGAGACGCACAGCATAGAAAGCACCGTGTCCAGTTATTCCTCCATTGTTGCGTGTGTGTTCTTTGCCATGGGAATACGTTTACCGAGCCATTGCCTAGCAACGGAGTCAAGGAGACACACAGAGAGCAAGGCGATCTCATAAGTTTCCTTTTATTTGTGTCTTTACTTAGCAATATAAGGAGAATATAAGAGGCGGAACAGAAAAGAATGAAGAAAAATGAAGTAAAAATCATAAGATTAGTCTCCATACATTTAATCATCCTCCTTCATCCACATCCGTCTCCTTAGATTTGCCTACTCTTAACAGACAGCTGGAAATGTTGCAGTTTCAAGTTTTGCTATGTGTTTCTTTCAAAGAGCGAATGCACTGCGTGTGATATAAAAGTGTAGTATACGAGTACGATGTAGTGTGGTTGAAATTGTGGTATGTAGACACGTTACATGGCAACGATCGCGAGATAAGCAAATTTAAAACAGCCGTTACTAAGCAACTGCTCCTCAAACAAGCATGTTTCCACGGCAACAATTTGATACAACAATAAGAGTAACGGTTCTTTCGACCCCATCAGTGCCGGGTAGTTATAAACAAGACAAGTCTAGTTAGTAAAGTGAAAAGTAGTTGAATGTGTTAGTTAGTCGAGAGTTGTTGGTAGATGAGGCCGGGGACATTTCGGGAACCCAGAGGAAGAGGAACATCCGCCGTTGGTAGCCGTTACCAGAAAACCGGTAAAGACACAGCAGGCTGAGAAAATCTAACTTGTGCTCTAGTGAACTGTAAAGTGTGTAAATTAGTGAAATGGTTATAATTACTTTTTGGCACGAATGTGTGAGAGTTCAATAGATCCAATTACCAATCGAAACCCCGCAGATAATCACACGAACATGTAACACTATAATAAACTGATTAACTAATTATTTTATATGATCGCAATCGTTTTATTATGCATAAATCAAAAGTTGTTATGTGACGGCACAAAAAGTGTAATCGCCAATGACCGTCTGTTTTTACATCCACGTGTATAACGGAACGACCAGTTGTAATATTTACATTGTTACATTTTACAAATATTAAATATTAAACAGTTTTATCAGTATTCTATTCTGTATAAATCGTTACAATTCTTAATACGATACCTAGGTTGATTTTATTGAGGTTAAGTCAAATGATGGATTAGCTCGTTTAAGAATATGAGCCTTCAACTTCCGGCAGTTCCAATTTCAGTAGGCATTTTTAAGCATATGAACAATTATTAACCCTTCAGCGGAATATCCAATGGGCCTAATATTATATAATTACTGAACAATTAAAAATTGCAGGATGCTTGCTACAATTTACTTTAAATCGGAAGCACAAGGATTGCAGGTGAGAATAGTCAGACCTAAGAGAGGAACAGTATTCGGAGACGGGAGAAAATTGCATAATAAGAGCATGTCATAATATGTATGTTACTATATATCATTTCGATGACGTTATCGAGAAAGACGGAGTGGGCGTGATGTGTAGTTCAAGTAAGAAAAAGGAGAAATATTTGGTCTGTAAAACTGAAGGAAAAGGATCACTTGGCAAACCTGGAATAATATTACTTAAGCGCATCCTAAAGAAACAGTAAGTGATCGAATGAGGTGGGTCCAAGCGACTGAAATTACAAATCAGTGTTGGGCGCTTGCAAACATGGGGGAAAACTTTCTTGACAACCTTAGAGATTATTATCATATCAAGTAGGACTATGTCCGTGCAATTATTTCCAGGGCTATTTAATTTAGGTGAAGGGGTGGCCAGGAATTGAGGAATAGGATTTGTTTGTGTTGGTTACATTGAAATAACTTCGGTTAGCAAAACTAAACATTCTCCTTCCGTTCACTTAGACTATGTAGTGCTCGTGTAAGTGCATTAGTGATTGTGTGAAAGAATCGGAAAATGGGAGACTTGTCCTATTTTGGAATAGGAAAGGTTGTTGGTGCGCGTTTAGCTTGAGCATCTGCTACAAAACGGCCACATTATGAGTGTATCGCGAGGGAGAGTTTGTTAGGTTATGTCTGCTCACACGAATCATGGGATGACATCAGCGAAGAAGAAGAGTGGGCGAAACTCAAAGCTGACAGAAATAGATCGTCGTACACTGGGAAGGATTGTTTCGAAGAATCACGTAACTACTGCGGCATAGATGACAGAAGAACTGAATAACGTGTTCTTATTACAGATCCTATTTCCACATAAATTGTCCAATATGAACTTCAAAAATCCAACTTCCACGGTAGGACTGCAACAGGTAAACCTCTGATTACTAAAAGTAATGCTCAGATGCGTAAACGATGTGCACGACCATAAAACCTGGACATGAGACAACTGGAAACGCGCAAGTGATGTGGTCAAAAGGGTTGTCCTTCACCCTGTTCCCTACATCAGGAAGAGTTAACGTTTGGAGAACACCCAAAGGAGGCCTACAATCCGGGATGCTCGGTTCCCACAATGTAACATGGGGGGGGGTTCTGTGATGGTTTTGGCAGCAGTATCGTGGTACAGTGTTCTGTTTGTCCCACTATTACCCTTCATGGCCAGCGGCCTCCGTAGTCTAGGCGTAACGTTCCCACCTCATGACTCAAGGTACGCGGGTTCAAACCCGGCGGAGGTCGTGGTATTTTTAAGGGCGGAAAAATTCAGGGAACAAGTAATCCGGGAGGGACATTAAGCCGTGGGTCCCGTGTCATAGCTTTACGGCACGTAAAAGAACCTCATGTCCCAAGGGGACCACGAAGCCAAATTGATCGGACATTTCCCGCCCAACAGTAGATAGATGGGGGAAGCATCGGGAGATACCGCTGAGCCAGTAGAGGCCGAACTCGCTGACTGAGTCGGGACTGATGGCACGCACAAGTATCGGTAGGGTATAGAGACTGGTAGAATATCACAGAGGGGACGTACAATAGGCCACTGGTCGCGGTGCATGGGGAAACCCATCCCTCCAATAATAATAACAATAATAATAATAATAATACCTTCATGGCCGAATTACTGCAAGGAAGTACGTGAACAGGTTGGGTAATCAGGTGCATCCTATGATCCAGGCGTTATTTCCGAACAACGACGCACTTTTCCAAGACGGCAATGTCCCGTTATGATTTGAAGAGAAGGAAGGTGAACGTCAACATTTTACTTGGACAGAAAAATCATCAGATTTGAACACCATTGAAACACTCTGGCCAATTTTGGAGACTTAGACTGAGGAACAGACTTCCACCTCAAACATCTATAAAGAAACTTGAAAATGTTCTTCAAGAACAACGATATAAAATTCAACTACAGACTACCCAAAACTTGTATGAGTCGATTCCAAGAAGGACTGTGGTTGTATTGAAGCCAGAGGATGGGCCAGCACCATATGGATAAGGAAATATACACAGTATCTCCAGTATAGAACTATAAGGTTTACTTTTGGACTCTACCCATCGTCTGGTATATATAAGACAAAAACAACAACGTTTCGGAGACTGGATCTGTCTCCGTCTATAGGCGGATGGGGCAAGATAGACCTACTCAGTTAGGCCCGTTAGAAAGAGCTAGTCTTAATCACTGGAGGTTGTGGTTTCTTGTCTTATATGTACCAGACGATGGATAGAGTCCAAAATAAGCCTAATAGTTCTGTACAGCATACACCATTGTCAGAATCCTTTAAAGTCTATTAGTATCTCCAGTGTTTCCATTATTTTGTTCAACCCCTGCAGTTACTTGTTTAGATTTTCGGTTAAAGTAAAATTCAGTACAGCCGTGCTGTAAGAGTACGTGTATTCAGGTAATACAAAGAAGTCAGCATCACTTAATCCTTATACGGAAACATATTTCACAAAATCAAAAGCAAATTGAATTATAAGGGACTGCATATTATTTTCTAGTTGTGATCCTTCATCTTATAAAAGCACTAGTGAAGCAATATTCCCTTAAGATGATCCATCATTCCGTCTAGAAGAAGAAATACTCAGCGGTACACTCGTCTTCATTCTCAGGTAGGCAGGTTATCTGCTGCAGCACGCAAATTACACTTCCCCGAACCCGCGTTTCGAAACGTAATTACAAGGTTAACAGCAGACTGCTACGAGTATATAACAAGAAGTGATCATACACTACTACAAGTTCACAAGCTGTGGAACAATAATGAGGTTCTCCAGACTATTCCACTACTGCACTATTTTTTTCCTTGGCACTACAGCCCCAGTGGGCCTAGGCCTACCTCCACGAACTTCTCCGTTCACTTCGGTTTTTCCAGATTTTAGACATACGGTAGGACTCCTTGGGCGGGTGATCAGCTCGTCGCAAGGCCTCTACCTGTACACAAACACAGAAAAACGCACACAAACATCCATGCACTGAGTGAGATTCGAACCTACGATCCCGGCTTCCGAGCGAGCGAAGGCAGTTCACGCCTTAGACCGCTCGGCTACCGTGACCGGCACTATTGCACTATTGCACCAAAAATTATTTCTTGCAGTAAGTGTATAATCGCTAGTGAGTTGGGAGAGTAGCTCAGAACAAAACTCTCTTCTCTGTCCCTTGCCAATGCTCAAATTTAAGAGGTCCCGTACAGATAATATTAGTAGTAGCAGGAGTGGAGCATCTTTCATTCTTATTTTCACTCTTTGTTGTTTATAATGTATTTTTCAATCTTTCCTCTTACTGTCTTCTGTTCTCATCCTCTTTTGTTCTCTCTCTTATTATTTTTATGCTTTTCTTCAATTTGCTTTTTTATCGTTTTTATTTCCTTCTTTGTCTTTCCTTCTTCTATCACATTTTTGCTTCCATGTTCCTTTCCCTTTCTTAATTTCTTTCTGTACTTCTTCCTTTAATTCATTCTCTGCTCTCGCCCCAAATTAGGATTGGGGCCTACTTTTTTAAGAGTACTGGATCAGTCAATTTTCTTTTATTTTCTTGGGGTGGGGTAAGACTAAATCCACTTGGTACGTCAGCCACTAACTGGAATATTGTACCAGCCCCGGACGATGATGAGTGTGGAGCAGTGGGTGGAATGATACTAGGTAGAGGAAACCGAAGTACTAGGAGAAAACCTACCCCAGTGCCACTTTGTCGACCACAAATCCCAGATAACCTGACCTGCGCTCGAACACTGGCCGCCGCGGTGGGAAACCGGCGAATAACAGCCAGAGCACTGGCACGGCCTTAGTCAACCATTGCAACAGATATTTCCTTCCAAGTGCCCCTTGCTATAAATTATCGAAGGACACAGTCATTAATGGACTGCGGAAAATAAAAAACATTTAAGCCAGAAAAACAGAGGAGAGCAGTTATAAAAATTATTATTGATTTCTTTTTGATAGAAGAGAAATCAAATTTCCCTACGAATGTAAATAGCAAAATACACAGGATTCCACAGCAGTCGGGTGAAATTCTTTTCAAGTTTTGATTACGAAGTCATGTTGAGGTAAAATTTGTATTGCTGACGCGTAAGTCACTAAGCCAACATGCGGCCCTAGGCACAGATAAGTGAATACTGGCGACTTGAATATTAGGCACATAGGGCGTGGGGAAGTGGTCAGGATTCATCTGGCTTAACATACAGTCCAGTGGCGTGCTCTCGTGAATAGGTACTGAAGCTTCATATTCCAAAAATTTGCTGAAAATTTCTTAATCGGCTGACCGACTATCAGATACGGAAGAAGGACTCTGTTACTTAGTTGAAACATATCATGAGGTATTATGTTGCTGTATGCGTAGTTTCGTGACATAGGAAACTTCATGTGACTAATTGGGGAGAGTTTAAGATGAAACAGAGACAGAAAATACGTAAAGGCAAACAAAATTCATAGGTCATAACAGAAATATTACAGTGGAACTGACATGTAAAAGCAGTTACAGAACATGCAGGACCAAAAAAAAAAATAACTTGTTTATCATTAATAGAAAAAGGCAGAACAGGAGAATGAAATAGTATATTGCAAATTAATTATAAGTAAGAATATGAAAATATGAAAATTCCAACAATAAAAGAAAGAAACAATGTAGGTATGTACACAATGCATTATTTTTTCTACTTCTATTCCTTTCTTTGCTTGTAAGAATTAGTTCCTCTGGCCTTTTCCAATTCAGAAATAACTCCCGAATATATGAAGGTTTATAAACTCGTTACTATTCCCTTGAGGGGGATCAGCGAATTATAAGGCCACCCAGTACAGAGGAAAGTTGAAGTAGAAATAAGGCTGACATGCATCCATGTCTCGTTTGAAACAGTGAAAGAAAATGTGAATATTTCGAAACTTCATATGATTCCTTTGACGGGGATCGGCAATTTCAAGGAATCTGACTAGAAAGAAAATTACGCGAATATACAAGAGTCCCTTGAATGGGATTCCAAGAACAATCTCTTGTTCAAGAGCTCTAAGACAGTAGCTACACCAGATTCCGCGACCATCTGGATCAGCGTGTCTGCTTTATTCTGATACAGACTAATTACTCCCCTGTCACACGGAGAGCCAAGTGGGATAAAGAAATGAAACTTCAGAGTTAATGCTGCGAAATACAAAAACATATCTTGTTGTGTTGGTCTCATCCATTCCGGTACTTTTTTGCGCCTTTCCTACTTAATATGTCAGTATTTCAGTCCTGTTTCGGATTCACGTTACAAAGGATTCTTGAACGGTGAAGAGTAAACCTTGTTTACAAGTACAGCTGCTATTTCTTACGTCCGTTGTAATAGACTAAAGCCTGGTTTCTGATTTCTCTTTCCGTCATGTTTGTGTCTTAAAACACGACACGAATTCGGGGAGTTTAGTTCTCTCTTAATTACTCGCATTCCCTTTTGTGTCTTCACCCGCACAAGCCTTAGTTCCAAACCCACCACCCACTCAGCTGTCTCCAAATTATACAGTTCACCGCCCACCTCCTATATCTCACATCTCTCTGTCAGTAGAAAATAAAGGCCTATGCAGAGAAGCTTGAAGGGCACAGAAAAATAAAAAACGAGAAAGAGGAAAATAAAATGCAGCTGAATGTTAGTCTACCAGTTGGCTATGAATGAATACAGGCGCTGTTTACGACGTAAAATTCTTGTTTTCATTTCCTATTTTTTATTATTTTAAGGTTACAACTGGAGAAATATTTGGTGCCTTAATCTGTGTCCATCTTCCCATTAAATTACATGTAATGTAATGTATTACATCAAGCAGGTCTGGTGAGAATGAATTATAGCAGTTTACATATACATCTTATCTTTTGTGCTACGTATAACATAGACTATATTCGTATTTAAAATCATTGACTTTCTTCCTTTCTAATTATCAATTTTCATTCTTCTTGTTTTATTCCTGAACATGAATTGTTTTGAAACCGGAAGTAGAAAAATTTTGGGTGTCTAATTTCGGCTGTAACGATGATATGCTGAAAGTTGAAAAGTAGCATCTTTTTACTGATGCAGGCCGGGCAGCTGAACCCGAAAATGTGGTGTTGGCTTTCAGCTGAGATAGTTGAATTTGGAAACTTAAATATCTCGAATGCACAGAGAACAAAGCCTAAATTAAGAATGAGGAAGGCAATGGATATAATACCAACTTCTTCTGCATGTCCACATATTCTTGCTCTTCTTGCTGTTCGTGTATTTTGCTAATTAGAAAAGAGCGTGCTTGCACTTTTCGTCGTGTTTCTTTTTTGTCTTTCCTTTTGCGATATTGTCAGTAACTGGACTGTATAGTTTTAATGGTAGAGTGATTCGTCGATAAATACTTGGAAAGGATCTAAACCAAGAAATCGCGAACTAACCGAGGCACTATGTCAACATAACTGGAGGAATTGAGGAAACTCACGAAAATCCTTAGTACAGACGATGCTAACCTCTCGGAATTGGAAGGTACCAGCTCCTTAATACAAGTCCAGAGTGTTACTTCTACAGCAACCTGGTCGGTAAGGCATGCTTCTGCTATTCTTATCTTCTATCTGCGTTCCTATCTCACATATCTCCTTTTCTTCTACATCCCTTCTTTGTTTGTATACCTCCTTTCTATTGATTTTTCCTATCTGTCCCTTCTTTCCAATGCATTTCATTTTCTACTCCCTGATATTTTATCTTCTCTTTCATTCGTTTCTTTAAATAACTATTCGTTTTTTTATTCCTTTCGTTTTTTTCTTTAAAAAAAAGACAGATATTTGGGAAAGGAATTTGGGAGCAGCCTAGAAGGTAAGGTAATAAGGTGAAGCCACTCATGTAACAGACCGTGGAGGCCCATAAAGTTGTGAGACTTCCAGGCTCTCACATTTTCTAGACAATCGGCTCACAGGTGACCGGCCGCCCTTTACCCCCAAGAAGATTCTTTGTACTCATTTCTGTTAGAGACTGAGTCGACCCTAGGACCATAGTGTGGCTGGAAGGATTATGTCAATTCAAAAATCCAGTGACCTCATTGGGAATCGAGCTAGCGAACTTCGTCTTGTAGCATAGTGCCTCAACCAACTACGCTACAAGGTTGGATTACATTTCTAAGAGCAAGATATTTTCTTCGTATATAAATAGATAAATGACTAGAATATTCGGAGTACGTTCAATCCAGATTGGATAAGATTTGAAATTAATGAGATGTTTCATATTGAAAACCACAGTATAATCCACAAAGTGTAGCAAACCCAATTCTGAGTGGCCTGAATATTATTCAGGTCATGCGTTTAAATTCAGGTATAGACGGCAGTTCCCTTTAGTACTCAGACTAACAGAGGATCTTGTGATCATTCTTCTGCCTAACGAGATTATCTCGTCTTAGAATTTATGTACGATACAGCAGTTTCCCAAAGATGCAACAGATGCGGAAAGCCACGTATCTCATGTTCAAAGATGCAGGCGAGGCTTCTGATGTAGCGTACAATTTGATGGTGTCTTGTGGTCAGGTCACTGCTAAAGTCCTGTTGGGTTGTGATTTGTGAATTCGGGTACGAAATGAGTATCTGTAAATTCTGGACCCGCACTGATCTGGTAGATCATGAAAGAGTCGGGAATAGTCCTCTTATTGCTAGTCAGTCCGTACTGTATTAGGACGGGGTAGATTCAGAATTCGAGACGAAAATTCTTCATAGTCCTCGGTGGCATTATGCCTCATTTCACGTGGGATCTGTGGTGGAGAAAGGAACACTAAGCTTGAGACTCCGAATACTTCGGTTTCCCCTGCCAATTCTCATACCACCAACTCCTCCATATTCATTACACATACTCGTACTACCATCGGTGCTATTTAGTTTGGATACTAAGAGCTTCGTTAGATAAGAGACTCACCCCCTTTTCTTAAATTTCCGACACTATTGTTTTTCATAAGCATTGCACCGTCCCCTTCGTCTTCTTCTCCTACAGATTATTATTATGTTGTTATTATTACGAACAGGAAGAGCACAGCGCAATCGTTACTGGCCCTATTGTTGGTTCCCACGCTCCCCAAGATGGACATGGGGTATCCAAGCTAGGAGGAGGAAGCTACACTCAGTTCGTTGGCTTAGATAAGAACAAATACAATTTTAATAAAAAATATATAACAATACATAAATAACAAACGACACATTTGACCAAGAAACTAATGCAAGCTCATTTAGAACAAACAATTTCCCGTCGGCACCACTTGTGTCGACACTAGACATATTAGGACGTTAAACACTCAGGCTATACAAGCACAAGTCTAAATTCTGAAAAAAAAAATACCAAACCAAATCTAATAACGCGCGTCGCAAGCGTTCAAGCAACGGCTTGCGACCGCAGGCAGTCCTTACCGGCCAGCCAGATAGCACCAAAAGTGAATTTAAAACAGACCCAGCCGAAACCAATATTTTCCACAACAAACCTGCTGGCTAGTAACCGACCTTCCAAGTCAACTTGGTCTACACGACTGCACTGTACAAGTCTCCCCTTCACGAGAGGGTACATGGGACCACGTGACTGACGTCAGGATACTGCATAGTGGGGATGGAATCCGTCACGGAAACATGATGACATCATACGTGAGCGAGCTAAACCTTAGAACGGCTCAGCATTACTAATGGACTGGTTTCTATAATTGTGACGTGAAAGCCAGCAGAGAGATCCGTTGTTAAACGACGGCTCAGTAAACACGATTCGACAACTACGAATCAACAAGTTGCAGCAGTTCAGCTTTGGACCCATTGCTAGTCAACGGCCACTACAATAATTAGAGATATTGTTAGAAAAATACTTTTTCTGTGCGGACCATGCCAACGCTATATAAAGTGAACCAACGCGAATTTTCAGGCAGTCAAGAATATGAAAGTTGCAATCCAGTCGTTCGCCAGCGAGGACAGGACCCATTGAGCGTGGAAGCAGGAAAGCGAACTCGCGTTCTCGGAAGCCGTTACTAAGCAACGGTACGTGAAGACATAGAGAACTGAGAATATATAGCGTGTTTTAGTGAACTATGAACTCTATAGATTAACGAGGGGGCCGTAGCCTAGCAATTAATAGTGAAAACAAACTAAGGTAGGTCGCACACCGGCATTATTTCAACATCCTCGCCTCATACAGGTTAAAACTCATTAAAATATTCCTAGCCTAAAATTACGAAATTACTCTTATTAATGTAATTTCAATTTCCTGACGAATTCAACAAGAAATCTTCTATTTGTGAATGCAAATTATTAGAGTAACAGATGCAATTCGATTTGTAAACAATTATTTTAAATTAGGGTACATTAATCTGAAATTTTGGAGGGGACAACTAACTGGAAAACCTAGTCATAAATAACAATAGGTATAAATGGATCAGGAGCAAACAGAGTTGGATTAGCAGCAGACAAAGCTACATTAAACCGATTCTTCATTATTCATTTTCTAATATTATTCACCGTCATTGGTGATAAACCAGTCCACGGTGCAGGCTGGATTCTTCCAGCTCGGTTGCTCTGAACACGCTAATGAAACTTCGGGGCATTTGGTAAAAATTGATTTCTTTCTTCTCGAGGGGAGCTTTGTTCCGTGTTGTTCGCACAATCTGAGACATAAAGCTTACGATCCTCTGGAAACTCACTATTGTTTTGCTGGTCCGTGATCTGCCATAGATCAGTGTCTGTTTTCTTGGTTTGGTAAAAGCCTTTATATCGGACGAACTTTGGGTCGGGTGTTACGCATTTTGTTGGCTTGTGTATCCAGCACCATCAAGGATTTTACGTGCAGTTACCACACGACCTATCGATAATTCTGACTGACGAGTATTGACGTCAAAATCTTGACGGGATTAACAACAATCCTGTTATTACTCTGATGCATTACCCAAATACAAGTAGCTCCGTAGAGTTTCAAATAACCCAAAGTTTCCTTTGGGAGAAATGACAGCTTTCCCCATTCTCGCCTTAGGATTGCAGATTAAGTAGTCATCAAGGAAATCGTTGGTATGAGCATAATCAAAACCTTAGACGCCAGTAAGGAGATTGAACCAGAAGTTTGCATGTAGAATGTGATATATATTCATGCCTTTTCCAGGAATGGAGAAAAAATTATAGGCCTATAAAGGTAAATAATAATTTGCTTGAAAAAATAAAGATTTTATTGAAAAATAAATCAAGAGTAAATTACATTCATGGAATTCTTGCTATCACTCATTTCTCAGTCTTCTGGCTTCTCATCTAATAATTAAAAAGTAACCAATCAAATATACGTGCACAATTTCTAATTCTGTTTGTATTTTTGGATGGATGTGAAACAAACTGAAGGAAGAATATTCACTATTTGAGAACGTGGTTCTAGGGAGAACATTTGGTCTTAAAGGAGGCTGGAGGAAAGTAGGCACTGCGGAGCTTTACAATCTGCATTCCTGGAGAATAGAGGATGGGATGAGATGGGTATTGTAACGTGTATCGCTAGGCAACGGCGCGATAAACATCTCTTCGCGCAAGCGCACTCAACAATAGGACGAATGTTTATTGCTTGTTGTTAAGTAACAGTCAGCGCGCCAATGGACTAGCGAGGTAGCTATCACGAGACTGGCTTTCTATGGGGTCCGTGTCGAGACCGTTGTTATGCAGGAGTTCGGTAAACACTTGTCAAAAATAGTGGATGTGTTTTCTGTGTGGTCTGTGCGGAGGCTATGTACCGACAGTTACAAACATAACAAGTTGCAGTTTTAGGTGACAGTTACAGAGTTCTTAGTTCATCGTAGAGAGAAATAGTAGCTGCAGAAGCACGTGAGTGAGGGAATTGGAACCACTGAAGACTAGTGGAAATAGACTGAGAAGGTTAGTGTGGAGAGCCCAGGAGGATTCAGCAGTTGGGAGTATAAGGATGGGAATGGAGCGTGTCCTCAGTGAATTGTGAAGATTAATTGATTACTGATTAGGACAGTGGAGTACAGTGCGACTGAAGACGAAATAACAAGAATACTTCATAGTGATTTGACGTGATAGTCTCTGTATTAGGAACCGTTGCTAGGAGACGACTAATGGAAACAGAGAATATTAGTGTGTGCGCTACCATGATCTGTAAGTTGTGTAAATTAGCGATAGCGCTGCACTTAAGTGTAATTAAGAGAGTGTAAAATCATCCGAACTAAAACCCGCCTTTCTCGTCACGCGTACCACCCTACACGCGACAGTATGTAGCTCTGAACGAGCAGAAGAGGGATGCACACAAGGTTTGGGTTGGGAATCCAGAAAGAAAGGGACTACCAGGAAAAGTTTGTTTCAAAGGGATCTTAGAGGAAAAGAATGGGATGATTTGGAATGCATTCATTTGGCCCAGGATGAGGACGGGTATGGGGCTCTTGTGAACACAATGATGAACCTTCGATCTGTATATATGCCGTGACCTGCTAAATTTTCTTTCAATTATTTGCAGCCTTTAATATATTCTCTTTTGATTCAGCGTGTACGTTTTTTCCATTCGCTATTCCACTCAAGGCGCGTCCCCATTACTCGTACTCGTGCTCGTGCTCGTGTGACTCGCTATGCTCGCGAGTAATGTGGACGATATGATAAGTCACGAGACAAGCAAATTTTTTATTTTTATTTAAAAACTATAGCCAATAAATTAAAATACGACTACAGCCTATACACACAACGAGTAAATATACGGATCTTCACGCGCCGAAGCCTGGCGAGCAACTGAAGTAGTGTGGACGAAGATTTACGAGCATAAGTATAAGCCAGACGAGTATCCTGGCGAGCACGAGCACTAGCACGAGTAATGTGGACGCGCCTTAAATTTCCAATTTATGTGGATGAGCGCCGTCTTAAAATGTACGCGTTCGAGGAGCTTATCATTATACTTAGTTGTTTTGTAATTATGTCGCGATCTATATATTTAACACGTGGGTCAGAGAGCAGCTAGTTAATACAAAGAAGATGAAAGTAAAATCTGAGTGTTTGCAATTCCCATCCCCTCCCTTTAGAAAGTTATTCAACCCTTTAAATCCAGGAGCTGTCAACACTGATAACTAACATTTCTCATTTCTCTCCCTCCGACATTTAACCTCGCTGTCTCTCGTTCAATGATCCCATTGAGAATCATGCAGTCGAGAAATTTATTTGAAGACAGATATCTTCAGAGCTTTGGAAGCTAAACTTATATTCTATAGGCTGAAGCAGAATTATTATCGGCTAGCAGCAGCAGCTTCAATATTTGGGACTTGTGGAAGGATATAACAATGAAATTCTATTTCAGGTAATGTGAAGGAAGGCTAGGGAAGGAAGTGGATTGGCAGTGATGCAAGAAATCACTGATGCTAGCGCCACGCTGCGATAACAGAAAGCATCTGAACTTTCTCTACCTTACTCAATATAAAGTTGTTTTTAAGTGTTTAAGAAAATTAATAAAAGTAATGGAAAAAATTACAAAAACGGATCACACATATATAAAGTCTGCAGGCAAAAATAAATCTGAACCTATTGATAGGTTGCTAACAAAGGTTTGAAAAGGGAAAGTACCTCGTCCTCCATTCTGTTTTATGTATATATATGTAAACATCGTATCAAAAACCTAAAAGTAGCTCAACTGATCAGAAATTCCACGCTGTTTCTGAAACTGTATATTCATTATTGTGTTCCCAGGGTCACAATATTCAAGCCTATCTCGAACGAATACCAAGTGACTTTATTATACATCCTCAGATATTATTCATTCAAAAATGTATTTTAATATCATCTTTCCATCTACGCCAAAGGCTTCCAGCTGATCTCCTAACTTCAGACTTTCCTAATAATATTGTAACGGATGTCATCAACGCGTTGCCAGGCAACAGCTTTGTAAACACTGTTCAACACGCAAAAATAGAGGAAATTGTGATTTCCGTAGATCCGACCGACGCGCCAATAGACTGGCTGGATAGCAATCGTGTGATATGTGTTTAATGTAGATCCATGTCCGTTCCGCGGCAGTACGTATATACATAAAAGTGATAGAATTTCTTTTAATTCAGTTACGAGTCAGTCGTAAGCTGGAGGAGTTTTTCCAGAAGAATTTTTAGTTCCAAAGTTCCAGAGTTATTGAAGACGAAATAGCAAGAAGACTTCACAGTGGTTTGAAGTGCTAGTTTCTGTGTTGAGATCCGTTGCCAGGAAACGATTAGTAAAGCCGAAGAATCCTGGTGCCAGTGGAACGGTGAACTGTAAAGTGTGTTAAATCAGCGATAGCGCTGTATTAATTTTAATTAAGAGAGACAGTGTAACCGAAGTGCCAATAAATCCATTAATCTGAACTAGAACCCCTTATTTTCATCACGAATAAATCTCTACAAGTGACACTATTTTTATGTATTTTTCCGCTGTCGCGCATGCGTGCTACACGATACGCCTTATTCATGCTCTACAATTTGATCACTTTAACAATATCTGATAAAGAGTTTTATGTAATTTTCTCCAGCATTTCATTACGTACTCTTAGGTTAAAGTATTGTCCTCAGCACCCTCAACTTGAGTTCCTCTCTCAGGATAAGGGGCCTAGTTTTACACCCATACAAAGCATCAGGTGAAATTTTAGTTTTGTATATTTTAATGATTGCGTTTTTGGTTAGCAGATGAATAGACAGAATCTGAACTGATTGGCTGAAAGACTTTCGTAAATTTAATTCTCTGCTAAACATCGACACTAAGCATAACCTTTTACACTTTGAATGATTTTGTATATTCATCCCTCAATATCAGCAGAGATTCTTCGTCATTATTAAGAGGAGCAAGTAAATATTGGAGAAGAGAAAATGGTCAAGCATTCATTGTTCATTTCTACAATTTTAAAATGATTTCTGATGCAACAGATTGAAATTTTGATTTTTTTAGTGCTAGTGGGGTGGGACTAAGTCCCCTGTACTGCGTCCACTTCTGGTTTATTGTACCAGCCCCAGGTGATAGGTGAGGGTAATTGTGGAGCAATTGGCAGAATGAAGATTGGCAGGGGAAACCGAAGTACTCGGAGAAAACCTGCAAAAGCGCCACTTTGTCCACAACAAATCCCACTTGACAAGACCCGGGATCGAACTCTGGCCGCCGCGATGGGAAGCCAGTAACTAACTGCTTGAGCTATGACGCGGCCTCAATCTTCATTTAAAAAACAAATATGCGTAAAGGAAACTCCGTCTAAATCTTCACAGTTCTGTCACATGCTGATCTTTCCTTTCGTCAGATGGCAATAACGAAGTGCAGAGAATATTTGAATGCGAAATGGCCTGGACACTACGTCGACTTAATGGGCTTGCTCGATGACATGTTGACAGTTATACTGCTTCTGGTTTGCTGACATCGGTCAATACTCGTGTCCCACTGCGGTCTCGGTCCGTGAGCCCTCGCATCTGTTCCATGACGATGAAAATACTCAAGCGTTGTGAGATATCCTGATTGTTGTTGGTTTACTGTTTGGCTCCCTTGACTCTGATGATGGAGGTAGTGCGTTCTTCCGAAATGTAACTGAATTTATAGTAAACAACTAGAAATTGCATCTAAGGAGATAATAGGCCTCGCACATCTATTGGTCCGAGCTGCCCCTATATTGGTACTTCAAATCACTCAAATATCTGTTGAAATGTATCAAGATTCCTTGAAAATAATCTAGAAGAATTTAATGCTACTGGGGTGGGACTAAGTCCCTTGTACTGCAGCCACTTCTGGCCTATTGTACCAGCCCCAGATGATAGGTGAGGGTGATCGTGGATCAATTGGTGGAGTGGAGACTGGCAAGGAAAGCCGAAGTACTCGGAGAAAACTTGCGCCAAAGCCACTTTGTCCACCACAAATCCCACTTAACCAGACCCGGGGTCGAACCCGTGCCGTCGCGGTGGGAAGCCAGCGACTAACCTCTTGAGCTATGGCGCGGTACCTAATCTAGGAGAAACACAAATGTGTATATATCTTTTCCTTCTTTCATATATTCTTTATTTCTTTCATTCCGTTCATCCTTTTTCTTCATTCTATCGTATTAATATTTTTTTCCTTTGGCGCTATAGCCCAAATTTGGGCCTTGGCCTACCTTCATGAAACTTTCACTTTCACTTCGGTTTACTAGATCTTAGACGTTCGGTAGGACTTCTTGGGCTGGTGATCAGCTCGTCGCAGGGCCTCTACCTGCACAGAAACACAAAAACGAGCGCACACGCACACACGCCCTGAGTGGGATTCGAACCCATTATCCTGGCTTCCGAGCGAGCGAAGACTGTGTATGACTTAGACCATTCGACTACCGTTACCGGCCACTTTAAGAATTAGTACCTCAGAATTTGCTTGCCATCGTAATGTCTATGCAGATGCCCTTCACTCACGGCTGAATTTAATGATAATTCTTGCACGTATTTCAATTATGTACATTTACATATAAAGAGAAATGAAAACTCTAATTAGTTCGTACCTTGCAAAAGACCAGGAAATAACAAACAATCGTGGAACAAGAAAAACTTTGTAGAAGGACATTAGGAATCTGGTTGAGACAGTCGAGTAATAAGTGAAGACTTTCCAAGACAGAATAACAAATATAAAAAGAGAACATGATACAATTTGAAAGCAATACGTTATTGGTTTGTAAGAAGACATTTCTTTGCTCCCTTTGTATATATATTGGAGTGGCATTCTACATGAAAAGGATACAGCCCCAAGGGAATTTTTTATGCCGTATGTTTCTCTTTCAAAGGGAGAGAAAGAAGAAAGTGAAACTCTCCTTTCAACACTTTTTTTTATCGACAAGAGTTTTGCTAAACAATAACAAAACCGAGGGCCATATCTCCTTCTAACACATCATCTCAGCACCTCGAGATCCACCATTTCTCAACAATACCCCGAATTGCTCGCTGGAGATAACTTAGTCAACATTGGAGGGTAGAAGGTTAGGAAAGGCAACACAGAGGCAGACACTCACTGACCAATTCGATGACGTACTCTGTAGTGTCTACATCCAACTTCGAAATTACTGGTGAAACATCCTTCAGGCAGAAATAGGCCTACATTTCAGGATTTAGGTACAGGGTCAGATTTACTTTACATCACAATTACCAGCTTAAACATTCAAAGGACATTGTACTTAATGATTCTATTAAGACATTTTACAGAAGTCCGGTCATTACAATGAAATGTAAACCCCAAAACCAGGCAATTTTAGAAAATGTATTAGGAAAGTGATAAATGAGATGAAGTGAAGGTGTAAGGAAAGTGAAATATCAGTGCATCAGTTCATGAAGATATGAAATGGCACTGTATTAATGTAGAGCACGTTATTTTCTTTTTTATTATCATCACAATTTCTTTATTATTCCTATATCAACGATCATAGGTTAGTTAATGTTATTTATATTTGTATCGTATTGTGAATTGTGTTTATACTGTAATTGTAATGGTTTTGTGGTATTCATTGTGCGTAGTATGTGACCATTATTATTGTGTACTTACTTACTTACTTACTCATGGAGCTGCGCCCTTCCGGAGGAGCCGCCAATTCTGCAGGTACTCAAGAATTCCCAGCATTTTATGGAACCCGAAGGTTCATTACCGTGTTCATATAACAACTTAAAATGATAAAACTTAGAAAGGAGAATTAATATTTCAGCCATTTGGAGATAAAGCTAATTATGTGTCGAATGTTATGAAATGGCATGGCACCTTCTCGTGCCTCAGCCCTCAGGTTACTGACGGTACATGCAAATATTCTGAATTAGCAATCGTGTACATCTGCAAAGATGTGGTCCTCAGGCTTGGAGTTTCGGACGAGGGGTGGTGGGACAGCAACTCCGGACCATAAAGAAGAGCGTGTTAGAATATGTTGGGTCCATGTTGAACAAAAGACTTGTGCGTATTCTTTCGCACGACCGAAACGAACTCGGGAGATATTGTTCAGAATCCGGTAATGATCCTTCGAGTTCTATAAAAGAGATTGCACTCAACTATCTGGGCTAATAGATCTCTCTTTCTCCTTCCTTTGGCGTTACAGCCACAATTTGAGCCTTGGCCTACCTCTATGAAATTCTCCCTTTCACTTCGGTTTACTAGATCTGAAAACATTCGTTAGGACTTCTTGAGCGGGCGATCAGCTAGTCGCAAGAACTCTACCTGTACACAAACATAGAAAAACGCGCGTGCGCGCAAACACACAAACACACAAACTGAACGCCCATGTGCTGAGTGGGACTCGAACTCATGATCCTGGCTTACGAGCGACCGAAAACTGTACATGCCTTAGACCGCTCGGCTACCGTGACCGGTTAATAGGTCTATCAGTTTCTCAAAATTCACTTTGTTCCATGGAGTTGGTTTTAAATTATCAGTATAATCAATATCAGTAGATATATTTTATATACTGCAACATTATTAATTTCGTTTCATTATCCACCTAACTACATATAATTAATTTACCATATTTGTTAAAATTCCTACTAATTTTATCTTCCCTTTTACAACCCGGTGCTCTGCTGTCTACAACTATCTGAGCCCAGTGAACCTTTGCTCTTAGAACTCACATCGTAAAGCGAGAAGCAACATGTTGGTATAAGCTTTGTTTTATTTGCAGGTAACCGGGTGTGAACACTGTCCTGGTAAACTTGAACCTCCTAAATTCATGAGGCTGCATGTTCTTAAGCCGCCAGTCTCCTTCACATTCCACGTTTACTGCAATAACGATGGACGGTTTTCGAATGGGTCTCTAACCGTGGTCATAATTCAAGATCTACCGTTCGAGATATACAGAGAAATGGCTTCCGTTTATGATTCACTAGAAAATTGGATCTCAGTAGGGCTATATGATGGTGATGTGACCATCGGTATACAATCCGGTTCTAAACTAAACGTCTGTAATCATCTCTTTCTTACCCTCCTTTGAAGACACCAACAATCCAATTTACTCAGGGATTTACTGGCCGACGTGGGAGATGATCCACAAGAATGTACAGCCAGGGATTCAAGTTCTGCTGATTCCAGTGTTCACGGCTGCAGTTAAGGGGTGTGAGATGGACTCTGTGACTGCAGAGGGGGAAAGTGAATGGAAATATACAACGAAAAATAAGAGGGGAGGAAAGCCAAGAAACAAAAATAGAAGATCCGAAATAGCTATGAAAGAAAATGAGGGAAAATGAAAGAAAATAAGAGGGAATGTATGAAGGAAACTGAGAGAGGAGATAAAAAATATGAAGTAAGGAAGCAGAGAAAGGCAGAGGGAAAAAATGAAAAGAATGCAGAGGGAGAGAAAGAAAGTAAAGAAGAGAGAAGTTAAGAAGGAAGTAACAAATAAATAATAATTAGAATATGAAAGAAACCGAAGGAAAAGGAGGAAGAAAACGTAACTCAAATAAGAAAAGCGAAGATGGACGAAGAGGGCCAATGAGTATGATAAGAAAGTAACGGAAGAAAGGAAGAAGTATGTCATGTAGCACGCATGTAGGAGACATATCTGAAGTAGGTGTCGGTGTTGGTAACATGGGTAGCTGCCAAGTATCGATGTGCCTGTATAACCGTGTGCATGGCACCGTCTCTTCGCTAATTTTAGAAAATAATTTGAAATACATTTTAGAACGGACATTTTCATTATATTCTTATGCATATCACGACGCAACAATTGATGCTATTTTTATGGAGGCCAGGCTCTTCCCATTTCGCGGACTGATCGATACTTCGCGTCACTGGTTCCTCAGGAAGGTTGTGTAAAACGAGACAGGGCAGTTATTATCTGAATACATCCATCATTATTTTTTCAAATAGTTAATGCTAAAGGATTGTGTATTCACTTTCTTATATTCAAGTACAGTTACATTTTTATCTTCATTTTTCTGAAGCTGTGCTTTTCCACGCGCGTGCCTCGACTTGAATACGCCTCGTGACGTCTTCAATTCAAACGAATATGTAGACTTCAATGAAGAGGTATTGTTTTGTCATATCATCAGCCTGTGACTATTTCTCTTATATACTCTATGGTTCTGTGTTCTGTAGTTTTTATTTTCTTATATACGTGATATGTATGAGAAGGTATTTTATGGTGAAAATATCGCTCATGAGACATTGACGGATTGACGAGATTTGAGCTCCCTGAACATGAAATGTGGTTTTCGGAATTTTGTCTGTTTGCACGTATGTGCACCTCGCTAGCGCCGGAACGATTTGGCGGATTTTATTCCTATTCAGTATTCAATAGTTCTTTAACTGGCCGAGTATATATTCATCTGAAAAGTCCGAGTTTCAATCTTGCACGCCGAGGTATCATTGAGTGTTTAGCGGTAAGCTTACCAATAATCGGCCCACCTTCTGGAAGCATGTTTTTAACTTCTTCGAGAACTTGGGAGCGGTGGTTTGGTTGCACATGTTAGCACAAGAGATGATATAAAGGCAAACGCTTTCCTCTGTCCCTTCAAAACTTATTCTGTTGTGCTGGCAGGGATCTCTTTAACTTCATCGCGGTTAGGCAGAGCCATGACACGTCAGCAGTAAAACAGAACAGTGCTAATCTTAGCCCTTGGTGCTTTTGGAATTTGTCATAAGCATTGTAGTCAGTGTGAGTCACGATATCAGCGCGGTGTGTAGGAGTCGAGTTTCGGGAGAACCCCTCCCCTCAAATTCCTATGGAGCACAATTTCGAAACATTATTCAAAATATATAACTTGGGTATCTCCTCACACACAATCTCAAGCACATGTACATATATGTATATCCTCGTATGTAACCACTGAAACTATCTCCCGGTGTCTACCTAATTTGAGGTATTATCTACGGTGTTAATTTTCTGAATTAAATACATTAAATGGTGNTCGCATATATATTTATTCCACGCCCATCAGCTGTCAACACATCTTACGAAGCGCCTTCAAACCTCGGAATCTCAGATCTCATTTCTGAAACCGCTGAGCGAACCGTGCACCGAGAGATAACCCAGCACCCGCGATCGGTTTGTCTCTTTGTCGACACAGTTCCACTGGAGACCGACCTCAACTTTCCAAGCACGCACATACACATGCATACGCACACGCACGCACGCACGCTCACACAACACACACACACTTCGATACAAGAAGAAGAGCGGATAGTTGAAAATGGCTTGCATCACCATCAAATAACCGTCCTGGTAAGAGTTATGACTGAAATGTGGACGGTTACATATTATATAAGTCAGTGACCGGCAAATATTAACAATCCAGCTCCAAAAATATGGCCCCTTCAAATGACGATTTTATTTAAAAGATTTATAATTTTCTTATTACATACCGCTAATTTACAGAGGCTTTCTCCCGACATAAAACGAACTGATGATACCTTCAGGAAAACGACAATAAGCGTATTAGAGACCGAAAAGTTAATGTGGATTTTGTCGAAATCGGATTTACTGGCCGAACTGATTTCGTTATTTGCCCTTATGCAGCCACTTTCAGTTGCCTAGTGCTCCACAATAGCTCCCGTTTCCACTCGTCTGTGAGTAACAACGTGCAATGTCTTTATGCCAATTTTGTTACATGTTTCATTTCTTCCCCCCCCCCAAATCGTTATTTAGGATGAATAATTTGTTTATCTACAATCGCCATTATTTAAGTTGCCTACCTAAAATATTTTAGCCAGTTTATTTACAAGCTCTAATGGATAATGAGTTGCAAACGAAAAATAATAAAGACGAAAAAATAAGAATGGGACAAATGCGTCCATGCACATACATCTTAAGGGAAATTCGAGGAGATATCGAGTCTCGTAATATATTACATTATAATTAAATATGTTCTTTCGTGAAAAATATTTAAGGTTTGGAAATATTATTCTCAATTAGCAGAATGATATAAAATAAAAGTAAATTAATATGGACAACTTTGGCTAAATCAGTGGCTCAGTTAAATGTTTATATCACTATATATATATCACAGACGGGTTTCCATTGAATGGAAAACATAAAAGAATTAGACATTTGAATTAAACCACTCTGCACGACTTAGGATGTATTCTGGACTATTCATCCAGTACTACACTATAGCGTGAACTATATTTAATGTCTTCCTTTATTAAACACAGCAGGTGCCACAAAATCTCTAGGTTGATGTCTAGTCATTCAATTTCACCTATGGTTACATATGCTAGAGAAGGTTCTGCAAGTCGCTTGTCTTGACTCAGCACACCTTTCAATGAAATCATGTGTAGAGGGTTCCGTGAGTTCTTCCAAAGAATTGCGTCACAGGCACCTTCACAATATAATTTGTCGCACGCCGTTTAACAGCCATGTACAGCAAGAAGTAGCTCAATAATATTCTATAGCCGTAGTCCAATCCTTAGATTCCGAAATAGCTTGGCTGGTTAGTGCGGACGTGATTTGTCGTTGATTTGAATTTGGAATATGACCACAGTAAGTAGGCAAGGGGTTGGAATTAGTCGATTGTAGCCTCGATGGGCTACGGAAATGTAAAAAAGCAGCAATTAAGAAAAGCAGATAATTAATTGAAATTCGAGCTGGGAAACTCTATAAAGTCCAGAATTTTTCCACTACAAAATTTATAATTTCTGAGGAGGAAAAGATGAAGGAAAGTTAGGAAGTTTTCATTCCTTTCCTTTTTCTTTAATGCCTGAGCTATTGATCCTTGTACGCCGCTTCCTACACCCTGGATTTCTGTTCCAATTCATAAGCTACGAATTCTCATTTTGATATCTTTTATTACTATTATTATGGCTCTAAGTCGCTATGTAGAGCTTTTGTAGTTTTTTATTTTCTTGATCCTATAAACAGTCGGTGGCATGTACTGTCTTCGCTCGCTTGAAAACCGCGATCGTGAGTTCGAATCCCACTCAGGGCATGGATGTTTGTGTATTTTTTCTGTGTTTGTGTACAGGCAGAGGCTTTGCGACGAGCTCATCACTAGCTCAAGGAATCCTATCGAATGTGTAAGATCTAGAAAAACCGAAGTGAAGGAAGAAGTTCATGGAGGTAGGCCTAGGCCCACTGGGGCTCTAGTGCAAGGGAAAAAAATATGATACAACATTCAGTAAGTTCTGTATACCCAGGTTCTTCAGAATTAAAGGTTTCTGAGAATATACTTATGAGCAGCCCACAAATAAAGTAGCATTTATCCCTAGAACCTGTTAATGGGATCTGATGGTCCACGCGCTTTTTGTTTCCTATTACAAATGCGCATGATATGTTGTTACAGACTGCCTCCTAGTGAGAATTCATTTGGGTACATAAGTTTTCGGTGTGTTATGGTTTTCCTTCTCTTTGTGTATCAAACCAATTTTGAACTGAAAAGAGTTAAACCTGCACGTCATAATACTCCTACAACACGTGAGCAACGTTTCATTAAAACCAGTTTATAAACTAGAATAATATATGTCAAATTTGCTTTTGGCCTGCTGGTAAACAGACTTTAAATGAAACCATATTAAACCAAACAGTATACGGCCCCATCAGATTTTACGTAATTAGGTCCGGATTTATAGTTGTGGGGGCCCAGGGCAATCAAAATGTTGGAGCCACTCAAAGTTGTGGTTAAGATAATTTTCTTTATGTTCTAAAAATTAAAATTAACTGTACGTTATTTAAGAGAAGCAAGTATCTTAGTAAAATCTGTGGTTTCAATTGCTATTTTGTGGAGAGGCTGGGGTGACCGCCCCGTTCGCTCCCCACGACCATGACTGTAATTTTACCACACAGTGTTTGTTCTACATCGGCCCGCTATTGAGGGCACAGTTGCTAGCAAACAAGCGGGTAGACATAACAAAAGTTTGCATTCCCAACTTTGTTTTTCCTTTTTTCGAAACGCATCTAGACATATATTAAAGTCCTCCTTTTATATACACACCAGCAATCTCATCAGCAACATTTAGATTAAATTGAATTCCATATGTTGTGGACAGCTCACCATTTATTTCAGTAACGTAGCCCCAGTAGTATCCACATAATATTTATATATTTCATACACAATTCTGCAGATAATAATTTTTATCAAATACCACATACGAAGCTACTATGGTTGAAGGATGGTATCTTCTGAGATACAAAGCCGTGTAATATGTTGGAAGTAAGCAGACGTTTCGGAGGGACATGTCGCCTCGGTATTCATGACCAAAAACAAACTAAGCATGAAAATAACATGAAGCACGTAGCAAAGTCTGACAAGCGGTTCCCCTTCAACGGACTACACAGCGATACGTCCCTGACGATAGAACTGTTCATAACCACCGCTGTCACATACCTCAAATCAGTTATCATGTAAGTAAGAAATTACGTACGGTGCCCATATGAACTTAATTTAAAATCTTGTAGGCAAAACAGACCACTGTGGTAGCGGTGCAAGGGCCAAGAAGGTCCACCCCTTATACATCCATACTTTAAAATCTGAATAACTTAAAATTTACATACCTTTAAAATACCTGTCGTCACTCTCACATAATCCCACATAAATTACCGTGCTCTTGTTCACAGAAGTTCACACGATGGCCTTCGGCTTTTGCCCTGCGGATTTGTGTAATTATATTACATTGATATAACATTAATTCTTCCGAAACTTATGCGGGGCGCTCATAACAGACAGCGTGTGTAACCCTGCACAATTCTACATGTTTGAGAAAAACGATCCAATACTCCGACCCATAGAAATTTTGTAATGTGTGGTATATTGAGGAAAAAATATATATCTGTCCCGTTCTCTCACTCGTTTTAATTCTGACGAAATTGTTGGTATAAAATAAATAAGGTTATGTGTTTTAATCTATTGATTTGAGACCATAATCTGATACTTGTTTTAGAACTGAACAATCAAAGTTTGGTGATATAATTTTACGGTTCTTAGTATGGTCAAAAACATGAAATATTATATCACAAGTAATAAACAATAAAATCCAGTTGGTTCCCAGTATCTGCAGGATAATTTTGAAACCCAGTCTTATTCTTAATACTTTATTTGCACTGTACAAAACAGGAGGTTCTGTAGAAATAAAACACAGATTTATGGATCACGTTCCATGCTTTCATAAAAGTAGTTGCTTCATGACGTTACTGACACTAACGTCGTAAATTTCAATATCGCGAAAAAGCAGTTAGGATTCATGTTCAGGAGAACTCGGATTCGAACTTCGTCCATGAATCCGGGTAACATCACGGTTTTAAAGAATTTCCTTAGTCGCACCACGAAAATTCCTGAGCACCATCTTGTTATAAAGCACTTTTCTTCCAAATTAGTCGTTTGCTCTCCATGTGACAGTACAGAGAGTTTTTAAATTACCGAAGTATAAAATGAAATAGGACAGTTAAAGATTCACTGAGAATGCTGCACTAGAACTGAAGTCTTAGGTTCGAGGATGCGTCATACATACAATATGTTAAATTGCATAAATATTTTAATAATTTAAAATTAAGTTATTTTGACACAAACGATTTTTCGAGATACGTACATCTGTTAGAGACAGGTTCTCATGGGCAAAATTACGCTTGTGATATAGGATATAGTATCAGAACCTGGCAGCTTATTCGTGCAAGAAGTAGCTACATAACTATCAATTAGCTAACGAAGTAGTTGGCTAATTATCTCTAATTAATTATCAGTGTTTTTAAACCGGGACATAGAAGACACAATATGGAAGGAAGGTAGAGAAGGAGAGAAAGACAGAAAGAGAAGGAGAGGACAGATATAGGAAAGAAAGAAAGAAATGAATGAAGAACCAATAAGTATGAAGGCAAAATTGTAAGAAAAGTGACAGAACCTTCTTGAGCGACCAGCCGCTTCAATTTGATGAAGAATTTCAATGTTTCAGAGCAGTCCCAAATACTGTTTAAAATTGATGCAGTTGGTACACAAGAAAACTTTATATTTTCAGCGGTCCTGCGAGCTTCAAACCTAAGTTGCCAGTAAATATTTGGTAAGTAATTAATCACTGAACCACTTAAAGAATGATAAGTATGTGACAAATATTATAGACCAGACAACACCATGTGGTTTGGACGAAACTCATACATCCACAGCTTTAATTAGACTTTTACCAGAAGTCTAAAATAAATTAGTGCTGGAACTGGCAAAATTCTTAATGCTCTACTCTACCAGGATGACAAATTTCAAATTTACTGAATTCGTCGTTGTGGTTTTGCCCCATGAATATCTCGCCACCCACCCAACACATTCGAGGATGAAACAAAATGTATTCTTCTAGTTTAACACAAAAATTAGTAGTTTATGTTTACAACATTAGAATCCGGGTAACTATGAACGTTCTCCAACATTTAACTCCAAAACTAAAAATGCGGTCAGGAGAGTGAGAGGGATGCCTTGTACAAACACGTAGATAATAAGAAAAAAATGCCTAAAAATTTAAATATTTTTTTCATTTTCTTCACATCTGTGTTTTGTAAGAAGTCAATTATTGTTACATGTTACATAACCTGTTACTGTTTGAGGAAATGTGGATATGTACTAAAACAGACAAAAGGAGAAAATATAAAACGTCTATGAAGTGGTAAGAATAAAATGATAAAAGATAAAATCCAAAACCTTATATTAGACGAGATGTGAAGGCAGAAACAATAAAAGAGAAAGTAGTAAATTTGAGGATACAGCAAACTGGACATGGGAATGACTATAAATAAACAATGGGATGACCAAGGACTAGCTGGATAAAATACACAATTTAGAGAACAGAAGAACGGAAAATTCCTCCTTGTGTACATACATACATAAGCCTCAGCTGGATGCTGGAATGGGTCAATGTTAAATAAAATACAGAACATTAAATACAATATAAACATATTTATATTCACATGGCTTCTCAATTCCATTTAAAAGTTCTGAAGTTGACTGCACATTTAGTATACAGATGCAAGGTGGTAAGAGCACACATTAGAAGCACATATATCAATCAGGATTTAACTGTACTCAAATATCCGACACTTCAATGTTCAAATAAATTTAAGTCATATAAAAATAGCTTTAGAAATACTAGTTCTATTATATTAAATATTCATGAAGTGAAGGTATCTATGTCTAATGTGACTTCGCTAATTAACATATAAATGTTTATAATTATATGTTCAAATTATATATTTCATTGCACATATACACACAATTTAAAACAATATTTAATTTGACAAAGAGTCTCCTTATAAAATTACACTTATAGAACAAAAGAATATTATTACTGGTATTATGTATTGATGACTGCAGACGTCACTCAGTGTGAATAAAAATTTACTTGAATCACAAAAACCGCACTTAAACCACTAGCATACTTTGACAGCGATGGTATATCTGACCATTCCAGAACTTAAACTACATTTATGGCTGTGAGACATGGCTGGATGGAAAGACAAATACTTTTACTTTTAAAAAATGCAGCTTGTCTATGTTGAAAATTTAAGATGATTTTTAGTAGTAACGTTGTGAAGTTCGATTGTTTAGATGAAATCAAATATTATGCAAGTGATTTAAATGAGTGCTGGATAAAATTACATTTACAATTCACTATCAGCCACACCTGTAAATATGCTGATGCGAAATATATATATTAGAAGGTATAATTTACAGCCATACACAATACATGATCACATATAGCAAGATGTTCACATATGGATTATAAAAATAACTTCAATGTAGCTGGTAAATTATTTGAAGATTAAAAGTGTCAGACGCAGTCATCATTCATACAAATGCAGATTGCTTGGTGGCTCATGTTAGCACGAAAGGACCGTCATGAATTTCTTCATCAACCAGGAAATTGGTAACATCAAAAAGCTTTGGTGTGGGCAGTAGGGCTTCACTTAACTGCTCAAAGGTGTCAACATGTATGTATTGCTACAAATTACTGATGCTTCAGACTGGAAAAGGTCATTATTTTACAGCTGAGATAACAACACTTCACTCTTGATTTGTTAAAACAACTTGTCTAGCATTCACATATTTCTATGGGAAAGATATTATGTTCCATTATATTTTGTCAACTTTTCATTATCTGCTTCAATATGTTAACTATTGACAAAAATGCAGTTTTGTTATACATGTGGTATATAATCATTGCCACCACTTGTCGAAGCCACTATACATTTCGTGCCTTAATGTTCACTGGTTGTCATGGTAACACGAGGAGCGTCAGGTAGACACATTACAACAGTCACAACATCTTCATATTTGGGTACAAATAACAAAAAAAAAAATCGAATTCACAGTTCTACAAAGTCTAGTTTACATTAGCTATATGGTATTTCTTTTTATTAAATGTACATATAGAATACTTAGCAGTGTATGTGAAAAATGTAGAGCTAAAAGCGAGTTACTCATATCTTGCTTGCATAATAGCCACTTCATTTATTAAACATTAACAGAATGTAAAAAAACAAACTCAGATATAAATCTGTGGTTTATTAACACGACGATTTTGTTGTTATTAATTAAAAATGCAAAGTTTAGCTATAAATCAACATATTATGGAGATACATAATTTATATCTTGTAACAAATCCTTGTACGATACGCCAATTGCGAAAAAAAGAACAGCTCGATTGGAGCTACAAACCGAACATCAGGCAATACTGTATCTGTGTAAGTCAAAACTAAATTTGCTAAGGAAATTTTGTTGTGAATTCCTACTACTAATATAATCGAAATCTGTTGAATGGTTCTGATAACTAAACTTAAACTTAGATACTCAGATTGATGAAACTTCCCCGTAAACTTCTTTCTGGTGACCTCTGCAAAGGTATGTAAAGAGACATGTATTTGCCTGTATGAGTAACACAGTTTGTTACAAGGAACCTAATCAGATCGAACTCTGGTTTATGAGCATAAAGAAGCGTGGGATATGTGAGGTTTGCTGTTGTCACGGAAATAAATATGATGATTTCAATCTTTTGCGACAAGATGCCTTGTAGGGTGGCATGCAGGTACCAAAGTTTCGGAGGATCGCCTGCCCCAATCTTCCTGCAGATGAAGGCAGAACGGTCCTACGGAATGTTGCTACATAACTATAAATTATACAAAGTCACATTCAAGGAGACAGTAATCTTCGATGTGGGATAATCAGTAGCATCAAAACAATGTGAAAGGATCTTCGATTATAGGATTTACATTTTCGTTTTCGCGCCAGATATTATGGGAAATTAAATATTTAATAGCGGGAGTGTGTCTATTAATGCAGTGCAGAAAAACAAGGGGTATTACCACTATACAAGTATCATAAAAAGCTATAGTTGTTCACAACTGACAAGGGAAGTATTTAACAATGATTTATGATAATCACCAGGCCAATACTGAAAGATTTCTGGTTTCATTTTGGGGTCATTCTGTTTTGCTTTATACTTTCAGTCAACTGGTAAAGAAATCAGATTCTGGTAATAGAAACGATGAAGACAAAAATAAGAACACATCCTTATTTAGCAACATTCATGTGTTACATAAACGTACGTATATTTTGTTAAGAATGTGATGAGATTCCGAATCATAATTGAAACCAATACATTCTCAAATGATGTTTGGTAACTTCTAGTTCTGATCACATAAAACCTAGGGCAACCACTCCGGCGAGCATAATACGCTATCACTGCGTTATATTTGTTCACAGTCAGATATTTCAAAATGCGCACATCATCTTCAGAGGATGATTCCAATGTATTATCGCATTAGAACATCCACAGATATCTCGTCATTTTAAAATATTATTATTCGTCGCTTGATGTTGATATCATAATCCAGAAATTGTATTGAAACATTCATTACAAGCTATGCCCAAAAAAATATATTCACATTTGCGGAAAAATCTTACATTCACGAATGACACTAACGAGTTGTTACAGAGTTTCTCGTTTCTTTTACATGATATCAGATAATTTCTGCAAATTAATGGCACAGTCAAACACATTATTGTGCTAGTGAAGCTTTAGGGACAGTATTGAAAATTCAACTCCATATTCCGAAACGTTGATTGTACTATTCCATTAACTCCGGCTAGATATGACACACTTTGCTGGAGGAGTTTTTCTTCATGTTGACGTCCTGACGTATGCACAGGTCAATTAAAATTATCATTGTGCTGGAGAGCAAAATGTTTCCAAAGAGTGATTGTTCGGCAACAAGTTACAAATGAAAGAATGAAGTATCCCTTCAGTCAGTTTCTTCAAACGATCTCCTGTCAAACTGTTAAATATTAAAACATATAAAATTTAACTGGGTACTGTACACATAAGTTATATAAAAAGAACTTTATGATAGAGTGACCATGTACTTCGAAAGCCTTCAGTATGAAACTTCTTACAGACTTTGTGTCTTCTTATATTTACAGACCTAGCACAAACATTACATACCGGTATAGAAATTAAACAAAGTTATCTAACATGTCAGTGAATTGTGATCTGTTGTAGAAATACAAAAATGTTTCAAACAAAAGAAAATAATCTGTTAGTTTCATCAGCGTTACTACAAGCATCTGCTGGTATGCAAGTTCAAAATATGACACCAAAAAGAGACACTAGTAGCTATGCATACAAGAAAAACACAATCTAAACATTTCGATAATAAGTTCATTAAAACTAATATCACATAGTGAAATAAAACGGGATGACGGATTATGTTCAGAAAGTCAAACATTGAATCAGTAACTCATTTTATCCTTTCCTATTCATGACACTCAAAATGAAAGGGAAGGTAAAGTATATGTATTACAGCCCACTATGAACCTTGACTTTTTCTTCAGTATATGCAGTCTTCCTTAACCTTAAGCATTTGGTGGAAGCCTGTGGTTAGCGTCAATCTCTGTAGAAGAAACCGTACACCCACTAGATATAGGCTGGAAGTCTCAAACCATACCCCAAATCAAACCTTGATTCTATGGTCGTCTAGCCATTGCCCTCTATACTGACTGAGCATCCGGCTGTTAATAGTAATATATATAACTCAGAATACTGGCTCAAATGAGAGTGCTGTCGGTAAACAATCAAAACATCGAGCAAGCAAGAGAGTGGTAACCTATTGTAAAGTTATGTGAAAGCTCTGAATTCAACTTCCGATTTATGTACCTGCAACAAGTGGCCAAATCGCTTAGAAACTGCTTAAGAACTTTAATAATTAGCGTCAGTGTTCAGGGGCTCATTGCATACACTCTATAATCTCTGTCGAAAATATTCTCTTGGCTTACTTTACATTCATGATTTAGGGAAAATGACACATACGTGATACATGACCTAAGGTACTTATTTTTATGAAATAAGTAAACTGAATACATTCATTTCATGTTTCTGCTTGGCCCCAGTTGAAGGGATACTTTACAAACAAAAGTGCATTTATCCATTTACCTTGCTGACAATGCTTTCTTCACAGCGCTCACTCTTTTTTGCATTAGATTTCTTGTAACTGTTCAAAGAACTAATAACAAATTCACATAATATCATCAGAAACTACATTTTCACACAAACATACAAATGGCTGTAGAAATCTCTCCCAGATTTTTTGTGAAAGAAAGGAGAAAACCAATCACAGATACATGTGTTCATCCAGATAGTTCATGACACTTCATTAATTCATTCAAATGCCACATATCTCTATTTAGAATCACATCCCATGTACTATTAAAAAACACGGAATTTAAAAATTATCTCATCCCTGCAATCGTGACATCACATTTACAGAAGAGATTGTCAAATTACCACTATCCACATAAGGAAGGTTTTTCTGTTAATGATTTTCTACTTAATACGAAACTCTTTATGTATTTAAAAATACTTGAGGTTTTCAAGATGAGAACACAGTTTATGGCACGATGATCATACGTATGCACAAATACCTACTAACACAGTCATCGTTCTCTACCTTCAGCTTGCTGTTTCCTTCCTTCTCTCTCTCTCTCTCTCTCCACTTAAATGTCAGTCATCTCCTTAATTTAAAATGGTCTCTTTCACTTCCATCACTGAAAACACTGAAGGATTCTGCAAACAAACGGAAAATCATTATAATTTACACTATTATATCGCGATCACTGCATGTGGTCTATTCATAAATAAATCGATGTTTTGATGCAGGCCTTTTTTGCAAGTACTATAAGAACGAAAGTTATATGCGTTCAATTTGCAGCACATACTTTTTCAAACTGCAAGACTTGCGATTCTGTCTTATGAAATTACTTTTCGCCTTTATTTGTTATGTACAAATATGTGTATGTTGGTGTGTACTTAGAAGGGACAGGGACATTTAGTAGTAGGTATTAACTGAATATTTCAAATTATATGTTATACATATATTCGAGCAAACACGCTGTGTCTGAATAGAGCCAAAGCCCACAAGATGCAGGATGCTGGCTAAGAGAGTGTAAGGAGCCAAGTCAGCAAGTCTAGGCCACGTTGATTTCCTGTACAGCAGGTTTAGCGACGCGGGTAGCCGTGAGAGCAAACACGCTGTGTCTGAGCAGAGCCAAAGCCCACAAGATGTAGGATGCTGGCTAAGAGAGTGTAAGGAGCCAAGTCAGCAAGTCTAGGCCACGTTGATTTCCTGTACAGCAGGTTTAGCGACGCAGGTAGCGGTGACAGCAAACACGCTGTGTCTGAGCAGAGTCAAAACCCACAGGATGTAGGATGCTGGCTAAGAGAGTGTAAGGAGCCAAGTCAGCAAGTCTAGGCCACGTTGATTTCCTGTACAGCAGGTTTAGCGACGCATGTAACGGTGAGAGTAAAGTCTAACTCACATGAAATTACAGAACACAGATGGTCAGTTTTAAAGAGAGAAAACGAGATGGAGAGTGATTATCCAATTGTAAATTCTGTTACAATGGGCCTTGGGGAAAACCGTTGTTACTATTAGGGTTGGTCAGAATGGAAGTGAGGGTCACTTCTTTAGTAGACACAAGTTTTGTAAGATCGAACCGAGACCCATCTTCCAAGGGGAGCCGACAACCCTAGGTGGCCTAGACGAGAGCTGGCTGACCACAGACCTCTACAGTGACGAGAGGAGACATGGTGTCCATGTATTTTTCAGCATTTTCTAAGTAGAGATTTGTTTTGGTCACAACCAGGCTTGACAACTTTTATAGACAGAAGAGGTAATTGCAATCCTACCAGATTGAGTCTGATCAGTTGTGTCATTCTTCTGCTAATTTAAAAAAATGCTAAATGTTTTGTTTGATTATAAAAGAGAAATGTGTTTCACTGATTCGGGAAGGGACTACTATAGGAATATTTCCTCGAACAGGTACTCCATACCGCACCCCTCCTGGCACAATAACATCGGTATTGACCATAGGGCTTGATATTCATTTGTAATGTACTCTGCAACACATGACATACTTCAAGATATAGGCGTACTTTTCCGCATTCTGTGAAATTAATAATACTGTATTGAAATCTTTTCAAACAAAAGTTAACAAATTTAAATGAAATGATTATATTTCATAATAATATAATTTGGAACATACAAACAAACATACCATAAAACAATGTATTATATATTGTATTTTATTCAATAACTCCACATCAAAAATGTTAAAATAGAGACCGCAGATCTTAACGATACGTTGTTTTATCTTAATTTTAAATTCAAGAATTTCATTATTTCACATATTTTATTGTATATGGCATGATATTCCGCGATTTTAATTCGAATTAGAACATGCACATTTAATAATACCACACAAAGTAATTATCAGAATAATAATTATTATAATATTGTCACCTTAGCGTCTAGGACCACGTGACTGCTACCAGAGCCGTGAACAATAGTGGCACCACAGTACATATCGACGACGCCATGCTGTTATAAGCCGTCATGCCTAAATCACGCACTTCGGGCTCTGTCCAAACACACAAAACATGAAACATAAATGTGATGTAACTTCAGATAGTTTACCAACGATGTGTAAGAAAAACATGTAGTTCTACCATATTATACATATTTCATTACTGCAATACAAAATTTAGTTCATGTCGTTACGCCCGGACTCGGAGAAATTTAAAAGTACATATATACATATACAATCATCATTACTGTATCATGTAATCATATAATGAATGTCACAGTTTAACTTTCCTTTTCCTGTTGTTAACTAAATTCAAAGGATTTTTTATTATTTTTCTGTCTGCATAAACAAAAGGCTAATGAAAAGAGAAAAATAGCAACTCAATTGCAAAGAACTTGTAATCTGAAAAATTCTGTACTCTTAATTGATTTCGATGAACTTTCTCTCTAAATAAACCTGAACATTCTGCTTGGTAAAAGTATTACATATTTGAAGGATATAGTTATAACATTAAAACATCGACAACTAACATCAAATTTCGGAATATTCTTCTTCTCTTTCAAATGCTCTACTTTGTCATTATTTCAGTAAATGTGCCATGAAGTTGACAAGAGAAATACAAATAACACATTATTCAGTTTCTAACAGTTTTTTTGATAGCTGACATTGGAAGTTAATGAAACAAACGTATTAAGTTATAAATATTTTAGAATTATAAATCCAAGGTGAAAAAGTAAAAAGTAAAGTAAACCTATCCCTGTAACAGGCCGTGAAGGCCCATAGGGTTGTGAGACGTTGAGGGTCCCACATTATCTAGACAATTGGCTCAAAGATGGCGGTAAGGGGCCCTAATGCAGCTGGAAGGATTAGGTCGATTGAAAAATATCCAATGACCTCATCGGGACTTGAACCCGCTACCTTCCGGCTTGTAGCATAGCCCCTCAACCAACTACGCTACCGCGTGCCCCCTTTTTAAACTGGGTATATTTTCAATTTAGTTTGTCATTTCCTTTTCGAAATTTTGAACATATTACCTGCATTTCTTTAATAGCATATCTCCAGAAACCAAAATACGTCATTCTCACAAATCTGCAATATCTGCGTCATTCAAAGACTTTCATGGAATGCTGCATTTAGGTGTTTAAAGTGGTAACTCGCGTTATCTACAGATTATATAAATTACGCATACAGAGTTACTGTCAGCGTTACATAATGGTGCATTTTGTGGGGCTCTTATATTATTAGTTGCATATAAGTGTAGTTTTGTTTAAAAAAAATTGAAAATGAAGGTTCAGGAATTGAGAGAACTTTCTGCTTCAGGTCCTTTGTGTTCAATTTTCAGATATGGGGAAAATCAAAACAAATTGCTGGTTCATAATAATTTGAATTTTGTCTTTAGCAGTTTGTGTATTGAACGAGAGACAATTCAGAACTAACAGCTACCAGTACTTCAAAAATTCTCGTTGAAATTGGGAATAGTGAGTAAACCTATTTATAATTTCACTCCCACCCTCATGAGAGCCAGTAAAATATTCAAACATTCAGGACAACATATTTTAACTGATATTTCGAAATGTTTCTGATATATATTAAACGATTTATGCTGAAATATCTTAGGATGATATTGTACTTACAAATAATAACATAAAAATTGACAATATTCTGAAATACTGGCGTCTAACTAGTTGGAGTAGAGACAGCTCATGTTACCCAAACAATTGGTCTAATTTTTACACTTCAAATTTAAATGCGATTCTCAAATATTTAACAAATTTGAAAATGTTTCGGTGACATCACTGAAGAAGCCATTCAGTGTACTTCATATAAAAGGTATACATAAATGGAAACCACCAAAAATATTTGCATTAACGTAATATGCCATAATTCTACACAAATTCAATAAATATTCTATGAATCTTCCCTATATTTATCCGCCGCAGGTATGCAAATGCAGAGGGTGCATAAGTAAGCCGATACCATCTGTCAGAAGAAATAAAACATCAACAGCATTGCAAATATGGGTACAACAGTGAATGTATTCATGTATTGAAATGAAATACGCTGACAAAAGGTTTAATTCTGTAAAGATATGAGTGTGATTCGGTAGAGTTAAAATGAGTATTCATAATCATTTTTATGATAACATTTAAAATATTATTTTTCTTCATAAATAAATCATGGTTAATAAATGCACTTTGATTAAACCAACGACTGTCCTCTCCCCAACCTTCAAAAGTCTGTAATTACGAACACTGGTTGCTATAATTTTTTGTTCAATTTAATATTTTTCTGCAAATAAAGTTGAGAAAACTCATTTCACCAGAGAAAAACAATACCCTCATAGTTAAAACATTAAATGCATGACATATAAGTACTTAATAAGTTGTATTTAGCCCAGGAAACAGGAAAAGGAAACGAAGACATTCTTACTCTAACTGAATACCCCTCCTTGTGGGCGAATATTTCCGTCAACTGCTAACAATAAAATTCCTAACACCTGTTTATTTTATGCCATTTGGTCACAAATTCATGAAAAAGTTTACCACTTAAAAAATTAAACATAGCAAATAGTTAAAAATTAAACAAAATGCATCAAGCAAAACACATAGTTGATAATGTGAGGAAATAAAAGGCGAAGTGTGTTAAGAAATAAAAGAAGAGACAGAGATAGAGTGAGAGAGTGTTTATGACTGACCTGCCAAAACTTCGGGTTCGGGTGAGGGCTCATACAGGGAGTTCTCTGCCGGGTGGAGTGCCAGGAGAAAGAGAAAGAGAACAAACGCAATGAGTCACAAATCAACAAAGAGACAAGCAGAACAAATACAGTACAAGCAACAACACTATTTTACAGTTCCTTATTATCTTCCCCCCAGCATGTACATATCTAGTGTATACTGTCTGAGGAATAAGTGGTGAATGAAGGGATGCATATCTACAACACACGTTTTCGTTAATAACCTGTAAACTAATATACCGTAGAACTGTAAGATTATTGTGAATGTTGAATTAAAAAGGGAGGATTTGGAAGGAAACAATCGTGGCCTACTTCAGTTATTATTACAGATCTTGCTTAAAAGGCAATAAATAAATTCACGAAATCAGCCATAAACCCCGAAAATCAAACCGGGGCCCTCTCTAATATGAAGCAAGATCATTAAGCACTTAACTAAGACATTCACTGTCGAAGAACACATGGCCACCGTTTCCTTCCGCATCCTTTATGATTCATTATTCACAAGCATTCCATAGCCCAGTTTGTCCGAGAAACGAATAACTAAAAAACCAGTCATATGAAAACACACAGCTCCCACCACTACGGTCCCTGTGATACCTGCCTAGACGTACTCAGCACCTGGTTCGAATACAGTGCAAATGTTTACAGTGTTGTATTTATGTTGCTAGTTGGATAATCACTCATTCTACTAATGCATGAGAATGAGTACAACAGGGTGTGAGTAAGGATATGCACAGAAACTCAACAACTCAGCCAAAATTCTCTTTTAACGAGAAAATATAATTAAATGTTACTTACCAGATGTTCATACATAATACAAAGCATGAAAACCATACTCATACGTAGAGAATGTGATGATGATTTGTGCACTGTTTTGTACTTCTCATCTGACAACGATATTTTAAGTAGCTCAGATTATACAGCGTGGATTGTCAGGGCATGTAGAACGAAGCGTCATTTCTCTAGAGGAACTGAGAAAACCGCAAAGAACCTCAGTCAGGGTAGCCAGTCTCCAGGTCGAGGTTTGAGCACAGAAAATTACGAATATGAAAGAAGATTGCTTACCAATCAACTGCAATGTGGGCATAATGTAAAAAGGAGATATAACTGCATAATTGGAAATCTATCGCATTATAAATATAACAGTGCAGAGAGACAGAAATTATATGCAATCCATTTTATTTCGTTAAATAACTACCACACTGAAAATATTTTGAACAAAAATTGGAAACCTAAAGCACAGAGTCACGTAGCAGTAACTTATAAGGAGAATAGCTCCAGAAAAATTCGAACAAATTCGATTTCAGCTTTATATAAAATACTAAAATTGCAATCATAAAATAAGACACGGATGTTAATTTTCATTGAAATCTAGTGACAAGTCTCGGAGGTGAATATTCGGACAGACATATTTTATACACTTCGCCAAAAATGATCAAATAGTAACTCATATTTAAGGAAGGGAGTCAACTCTTCAGCAGAACGTTGGCCTCGTGGATCGCAGTTTAAGCAAACTTCATAACTAAGTACTTATTTTTGGAGACGGTACATTATTGACTATATGTTTGACTTAAGCACTCACACAGGTCTAGGTTACACTCAGTGTCTTACAGGTGACATTAATCAGGCTGCCTAGGCATGTATATACAAGTACTTCCAAAACTGGGACAGATAAATGAGATGGGAAGAAATACAGGGAAAAGAAGGATAGGACGTAAAGAAATGCTCTTGGTCATGGGTAAATTCTTGGTAATTCTGAATAGTTAAGAGGGTCACTAATCTGAAAGTCATAAATCTATGCGTTGTATTAATTCATTACATCTCACTGAAGACGAATCCATTATACAAGGACTTACACTACTACTGTATATAGTAGGTGCAAATTCACAGGCAACATTTGCTGTCTTTGGGCTGGGAAAGGATTAGTAAACCGGGAAGTACTGTAACTGTTGAAGCCAAGATAGGTTTCAAATTATTTGTTTGTGCACTGAAACAAACGCTAGTGGAAAACTGTGTTGAAATTGAAGGAGAAATCATTTGTTTTGTAGCTCTAACCTTCATCCCTTTTTCTCCGTTCCTTTATTCCCTTCGTACCCTTATACCACTCCCTATTTTCTGTAGAATATTCATTTTAGTTACATCTCTATGTCGTAGGTGGCACAGTTTCGAAAACAGAGCTGCCACTCGTGTAAGAACGTGCGCACTACTAGTTTGACATAAATACATACATATTCATATATCGTACATAGTCATAAACTGGCTCCTGTTATATACTTCTATAAAGAGAGAGACAGATAGCTTGATAGATAAACACACAGACACACAGACAGGTATTGATGGATGGATGAATGGGTAGGTAGGTAGTTAGATAGACAGACAGACAGATAGACAAACAGATACATAAATAGATAGATACGAAGGGCGTTCCGTATATAATGCCTCATATTTTTTGTGTTAATATGTAAAGTCTGAGCTGGATGTTGGTGCTGTTGTAGTAAAGGTTGAACCTTCCCGCCAACGTACTGTTAGTTTGGTTGTCGTGCGACAGATAGCGACAGCAGAGCAGTCTACCAAAATGGAATCTGATATAGAAGTGCGTGCGAAACAGAGATGTTATTGAATTTCTCACTGCCGAATAAATTCTACCCATTGACATCCATCGACGCTTGCTAAAGGTGTACGGAGATGATACAGCGGATGTCAGCACAGTGAGGCGGTGGGTAGTGCGTTTCAACAGTGGCGAAAGTGATGTGCACAACAAGCCACGCCCTGGGCGTCCCTGCTCAGCTGCCTCACAATGAACAGCGCCTCGATCAGCTCATCTGTACAGATCGGCAGATAACGACCAGGGAACTGTGTGCACGGCTTAATGTCGGCTGTAATGCACTGGAAACGATGTTGGGGAAGCTGGATTGTCGCAAAGTTTGTTCCAGGTGGGTCCCGCGGATGCTTACACAGGACCACAAAACTCATCGAATGGAAGTCTGTCAGGACCTGTTGCACCAGTTTGAGGCTAAAGGTGACAAGTTTCTGGACAGCATCGTCACCGGAGATGGATGTGGTGTCACCATTACGAGCCGGAATCCAAAAGACAGTCCATGGAGTGGCGACATCCGGACTCCCCAAGAAAAAAGAAGTTCAGGACACAGCCATCGGCAAGGAAATTGATGTGCACGGTCTTTTGGAATAGGCGGGGTGTGATTTTGTTGGATTTCCTGGAGCCTGGTGAGACTGTCAATTCTGAACGCTACAAGACGACGCTGACTAAGCTGAAAGCCCACATTTCCCGAGTCAGGCCAAAGAAGCAGACAACCTTTCGCTTGCAACACGATAACGCTAGACCCCATACCAGTTTGGCGACCACCGCGCACATTGCAAATTTTGGCTGGACTGTCCTACCACATCCACCTTATAGTCCCTGTTTAGCACCGTCAGACTTCCATCCCTTTGGGCCTATAAAAGATGGACTACGTGGACTACATTTTCCAGATAACGATGCTGTCATTGCAGCTGTAAGAAAGTGGCTAGCCTCTGCTGGCGCAGACTTTTACGGGTGCGGCATACAGGCTCTTGTTCATCGCTGGCAAAAGTGCATAACGAATGGTGGTGATTATGTGTAAAAATAACTGTAAGTAGCTGAAATCTTGCTCTATTTAACTGCGTTGTTATGCTTTCTGTATCTGTTGTAGTTTTCATTAGAAAAATAGGAGGCATTATGTACGGAACGCTAGACAGATAGAGACAAGTACAGGGACAGAAAAATAGATACGAACACGTAGGTAGGGACACATCAGAGACAAAGACACAGAGGCTTAAAGTGAAAGGAGTTGTACAAAAGCAAAGAAAACTATCAAAGAGGAAGAAGAATAAAAATGTGAAGCAAAATGTTTCAGAAGACGCATCGCTGTTGAGAATCTTATTCCTTGGAAGTGCTGTTACTCGTAAGTGCCGTGACAGTTTCCGCGACTCAAGTACGATTAACAGTATATCAAAATTATGCTTGCGGAAATTTCCTTTGACCGAGGCTGTTAGTAAAATATTTCAAATAAACTTCGAGCACTACACAACGATTTTAATCTAAAGCCTATGCCAGTCATACTGTTTTGCCGTAACGCCACCATGTGCGGTTTTGGAAAAAGGCTGGCCAGGGAATGAATCCAGTTTGTGAAAGGCAACACCCAACAGTAGCATTTCCATTTTACTTGGATTACCGGAAAACGGTAAAGGTAATGGTATGGTCGGTAGGACCGATCTGCATCTTAACATATGATTCGAACCAGGGAGGCTGAAATAGCCTACATTTCAAATTCTTTCATTCTCTCGAAGAGAAAACTTATAAAGGAACAGGCCTGTCTCACACCTTAAAACCTTCTAAAATCATGTTACACATGTGACATTCATCCATTCATTTGCCTAAGAATGAGGTCCTTTGACGTGATTTTCTGAACGCGGGAATGGGCCTTCGAGTTTAAAGAAAATAGGAATTTTCTGGAAAGCTGAATAACTTTACAATTTTCATGAAATGTCCTATACCACGAGGCAAATTTGTTAGCTATTTGAGAACCCCAACATTTTGCTTCACGGCCTCATGCAGAATAGACAGTCTAGTGCTTTAAATTCGAATCCAGGACCTCCCATATAAAAAGGGATGATAACCATTGCATGGCGACATTCAACGATGCCTTGTCGAAAGGAGAGGCTATGAATTATGTGGAATGAGACATTCGTGGCATATTCTAATACGGAAGTAGAGAGCTGGACAGGAGGGCCTGAGAAAAAGCCACGAAAATTATTAGTACAGGTGATGCCCTACTGAATACACTGTGACGCTATATAACTTTGTAAGGTTCAATCCATACAACAACTGATATAGCAGTTTTAATGGAATAATACAAAGCAACGTAAAACAAATAAAAACTCCTCTTGCTACCAGAGGCGACAGGTATTAAGCTGAATTAGAATTTCTACTTATCCAATTTCTTGCTGTGAATATTTAGTCTCTACATCTGCCATAAATGTGATGTTCTGCAGAAAAAGTACACCTTACTGAAACTACATCAAACAAAGGGAGACAGAGTGTAAAATTATAAGTGCCTATATTTTTCCTCTCACTGGTCTCGGTAAATAAATTCCACTGAAATAATGAACTATATTCTACAATCTCGTAAAACCGCAGACTGTCATGGTATAAGGACGGCCGTGTGAACACAATAGGGAAGAACGCTACTGACAAAAATAAATCGGCACCATCGAACCAACAAAAATCAATACAAAACTAATCTTCTACTCTGTTGCTCTAAATATATTTCATAATTTTAAAATGAAGAATGTTATTCTGTTTTGCGACCTACAGGAAAAAAACATGTTCGCCACAGGTTTATGCCAGCAAAACAATATACATATTTTTACATTGATATTCATTGTTAATATTTCACACATGTCATGGAGAGGAGAATGTTTAAAAATTAGTCATATGAGAATGGCAGAAGGGGCGCTGGTTTGTTAAAATATCAATCTTATTAAAACGGTTAACAAAACTGATGTTTGGGTCGGTTATTTCTAAAGGATGATGATGGTGTACAAACACTGAGAATTGCTGGGGTTTGGACTTTGTCCATCGTCCGGTATTCTAAACACTAGAATACACGAACTTTCGGAAAATGGATCTCTTAGAGACACTTGGGTGCTTTAGAAGGAGCCAATCCAAATCACTGGCCAACCAACACCAGAATAACTACAGCTGTATACAAGTAAACACCTGCGACCAGGTGACAAAATATGCACAGACGTGAAACTGAAATAGATATAGAGGTGAAGCGTATTTGCAACAAACCTAGCCAACGAACCTTGTCCATGAAAACAATGCATAGGATTAAATGGAAAATTTTATGAAACCATTCTGTACCTACCGCTAGCGCAATCTGTAGAGTAAAACTGAACACTCGGGACTAAAACCTTATAGAAACCAGTGAGGGAACTGTCGCATAATAATAATAATCTTCTCGGGTAAACTCATTGCTCCATGAGATACTGAGTCCTCTTGTCGGAAAATCAGAATCCTTCGTAAAGAATTCGGCCACTTCGTACAGTTGATGAAGTCTGTAAACCTTAAATCTCTCGATAACCTCGTTAGCTTTGATCTTGTTAGTCTTTTCACTAATGTGCCAGTCGACGAAGCGCTACACGTCATCAGAAATGAGCTCCATAACGAAGACACTCTGGCGGAACGGTGTGTCTTGCAGGTCGAAGCCATCATGGAGCTGCTGGAGGTTTATTTGAGAACCACACACTTTCAGGTGGACCATAAGTTCTTCCAGTAGAAAAGTGGCATGACTGTGGGAAGCTCTACCCAACGTTAGCAGCATCTACACGGGGTATTTTGAGAAACTCGCTCTTGACTCGGCACAACACAAACTATCACTGTATGTTATGTTTATAATATATTTGTGATCTGGCTTCATGGTCCAGAGCGGCTGCAGAGTTTCCTCAGGCACCTCAGTAGTTGCAGACCTCTCATCCGGTTCACTATAGATATTGTCAGAAAGTGTTATTGTTTCAGGATGTTATGGTCATGAGGAACGGGATGACGCTGGCCACCAGTGTTTACACGAAACCCACCCACACTTGTCGATAACTCAACTTAAAATCTAACCATCCCCCGCATTTGAAAAGGGGTTTAATCCAGAGTCTTCACAATAAAGCTTCCAGAAAATTTCAAGAACGACAAGTTCTGTTTAATAAAATTAGTAGCCCGAGACGTGATCTGCAGCTCAACCGGTACCCCAAGGTTTCCTTGACTCGGTTACTAATTCAAAGGGTAGCTGTCATCCGAATAAAGAGGGAAAACGTCTGGGTTTTGTGTATATCCCATATGTGAAGGGTGTTTAAGAAGAAAAGTTCAAATATAAAGGGAATCGATAAAATATCAGGACGATTTTCAAAACTAAACACAAACTTCAGTCATGAAAACCCGGCCGGAGAGAAGTCTGCAACAGGCGGCACAGTGCGTCTATGAATGCGCCCTGTGAATGTTGCAGAAGGCGAAAGAGGCAGACCTCTAGCATTGCGGTTCCGTGAATACAGGAGTAGTTTCAAAGACGGTCTTCTAGAAAATAACTGAAATTAGCCTCACATGCCCACGAAGAGGTTCCTTAAGAGGTAGGCTCTGATGAAGCTAGGATTTTGGAAATTGAAAGTAAGAGCAGGTAGTAAAAATAACTGTCCCATATGGCATACATAACCAAACCGATCAGCCAACCCAGTCTGAACACTTCTTCCGTCTGAATCCCCCTTGTCAACCATGAGGATCCAACTCACAGAAAATATTGGTATGATGCGATATATTTTTTCACGAGTTTTTATAAGGTTTCAGTCAAAAAAGCCTGGTTTCGGTTATTTATATGACTGTTGTCATACTGATATGGGTTATGTAAGCATGGGGTTTCCGACGACCGGGCCACCTTGTTCCTGGGGGATACAAATACGGGAACCTGGTTCTCAAGGTTGAGGGAGTCTCGCATCTGAGACAGTAAAAGGAGATTATGAGGCCCGTGGAACTCGGACTTGAGAATGACTGGGCTGGCGAGGACCAGCATCAATTGTAAATGTCAAACCCATCTTCTCGTGAGAGAGGATGTCACATAAGGACTATAACAGCAACCGTTCATTTGGAAAATAAAATTAATGGTCGTGAGTCTCAAGAGGCTTGTCGCCAAGACGAAGTGATGGGCGGTAAACTCCCAGTCGTAAAGTTACCTCCGACTCTCACATGGGTTTTCTAGTGATTGAAGTCTTTCACAGGGACCAAAGAGTGTAGATACGTCCCTCCTTGCCTGAGGACGGAAAGAGATCCAGTTCCCGACACGAGGCGTTTTTTTTTTTTTTTTTTAGTTTTTAGAATAGACAAAGTCTGAAACCCAGTAATTCTGAATGTTTGTTGTACACGAGACAACTGGTGGTTGTTCCTTGTGACGAACTACGGAACTGGGGACTGTATAGTACTCCAGCAGAGATCTGGAGTTTGTGCCGGTACAGACTTAGACGTTTCGTATTTGTGTCAGTACTGAATTACAGAAATTGTGTTTATGTTACTTAGAGAAACTTCATTTAACTTAGTATCGAACTAGAGAACTGATGTGACTCAGAACCAGAGAATTTACATTTATGTCAATAATAAGCTGCAGAACTGATGCTTGTTTGTGATAGTGTGGCACTGGAATACTGGTTTTGTTTTTTAAAATTCTTATTTAGCGACAGTTCCAGAATCGAGAATTTGTTAGTACCGAACTAAAGAATTGGTATTTGTACCTACTAGGCATACCCGAGGCTGTTCTACGCCCCATCTCTAGTCCTCAATAATTGTCTTTCTCTCACATGCGCTTCAGCTGCTGTTGTGTGTTGGGGTTTTGACGTATTTGAATCCAAAACATTTTGACTTATTCATGTTTTTTAATGGAATTCCTTAATTATTAAATTATTGTGTATGAATGTACGAGTATGTATATATATTTCCATTTCTCGCCTCATGACAGTTGGCGTGACTGAACTAACTGATTTGTTTGACTGTAAAAATGACAAAATTTGCCTTCTTTGTCTTCTGTTTGTGTGTATGAATGTGTTTCGCTTCTTTCTTTTGATCGTCCTTACTTCGACCGTTCAATAAGCAAGTCAATAAATAAATAACTGAAGATATATTATTTAATTATATAATTTAATTACAAAGAGCCTCGCACTTCGATTCTTTGTAATGACCCTTCGGGGCCCACCTAACGCAGGGAATTCTTGACTAGCTGGGCAACTGGCGGCTTCGAAGGAAGAACTTAGCTCCATGAAATTAGTTACCCGTAGTTACTTAGCAACTTCAAAATTATCAACATCGGCCAATATTTTCATCCCGTTTCACCCCAACTACTCACCGTCTGAAAAATGTACAGCCAATATTCAGTGCCAGTTCTTATTTCAAGTACAAGTTCTTTGATATTTTCCTTCCGCCTTTCTATTTATCCCAAATGATAACGTTCTGAAAAGTTTTCCAAACCAAGCTCCTTTATCGAATGCTACATACGTGACAAAATAAGGCTAATTTTATGGATATCAGTGCAAGCCATGGGGGTTCTACTCTCTTTCATATCACTCAGGTCCCAATAATCTCATCAGCATTTCGATCTAAAATCCAGTAACCTCTAAAATGGGGCCGTGCCATAGCTCAAGCTGTTAGTCGCTGGCTTCCCATCGCGGCGGCTCGGGTTCGATCCCGGTCTGGTGACGTGACATTTGTGGTGGACAAAGTGGCACTGGGGCAGGTTTTCTCCGAGTACTCGGTTTCCCCTGCCAATCTTCATTCCACCAATTGCTCCACAATCACCCTCACCTATCATCTGGGGCTGGTACAATAGGCCAGAAGTGGCCGCAGTACAAGGGACTTAGTCCCACCCCACTAGCAATAATAATAATAATAATAATAATAATAATAAAACCTCTAAAATGTATACAAATTTTGATCCTACTATTTCCAGGAAAGCACATTATATTTTCGTTAAGGAACCAGCTCTTTACAAGTGTTTAGTAAACAAACCGATACTTACCCTGAAAATAAAAGAAACCAATGAACTCGATTACTGGGCAGAAAGCTAACACAATGAATATCGAAAAATATGGTACAAATAGGTAACAATGCACTGCAAAATTTAACATATGCTCTCTTTCCAAAGTGGAGGGTACCGACCATGCGGTGGAGCAGGTAGCATTTCTGCTTCGCTTTCGGTGAATGATCTTCCTTGCTGAGGTTACTTTGTGACTGTCAGTCCCTCAGGGACAGCATCTCAGCGTATCCTTCCCTTTTACATAGTTTTCACTCATTTTCTGGCTTACCACCTTACCTTTCGACGCTCTATATTCTGAGCTACTGACAGCATCGCTAAATAGTTAGAAAGTGGCAGATTTTAGTTTCATGGATCTCGCCATACAATACAGAATTTTAATAGTCCGAGTCAGTTAATGTAATTTTATTTTCTTCTGGTGATGAACAAGATATGTAAATAGAAATCATGTGGCTAATATGTGTGTGTAGTTGGGGTATCTTCAGGGAAACTTAAACAGTTCCTCCGCTTAATGTTAGACAAAACTGGAAAAAAGGTCTGTTGTGATTTTGATTGCCTTCTACTCTGTACTACCTACAAAGTTAAGCCAAATCTACAAGAACTCGTTCTCAAACCAACCAATTTCAGAAACCTCAGAGCTACCGTAAAATTTACAAGGCATCATTCATACCTCAGTCGGTGTTTTTTTTTCATTGGCGCTACAGCCCTCATTTGGGCCTAGGCCTACCTCCATGAAACTCTCCGTTTCACTTCAGTTTTACTAGATCTTAGACATACGGTAGGACTCCTTGGGCGGGTGATCAGCTCGTCGCAAGGCCTCTGCCTGTACACGAACACAGAAAAACCACACAAACATCAATGCCCTGAGTGGGATTCGAACCCATGATCCCGGCTTCCAAGCGAGCGAAGACAGTGCATGCCTTAGACCACTCGGATACCGTGATCGGCCTCAGTCGGTGTTACCACCTCCGAATTACGTATTAATATTTAAGAAGAGCCGTTCTTACCACAAACATTTATGGAAAGAGTTATGTAAGACCTACATAGAGTATTTTTTTTATCTTAACCAGGTTTAAAACCTAAGAGTTACGTATATCTACAAGAAGTTGTTTTCATCTCAATCAGATTTCAGATCTTACGTTTATGCAAAACCTATACGGGACCATTCTCGCGCTAGTACAGGTGCAAGGAGATCACAAAGTGACACAGACTGCGAGGATCCAACAGAACCCTTGGACTTACCTATGCCTGTAGTGGAGAATGTGAAGCTATCTGATGATCTGCTCCAACCGAAGCGGTTCTTTGCCTCCACTCTCGCTTCGTATTGTGAAGACGGTTCCAGACCACGAATCAAGTACGTCATCTTCTGAGTGGGCTTCCCGCTCGGGATGGGCGAGAGAATGACGTCGTTCCAATCACTCCTGATTCCGGGATGCCCGTAGATCGTGAAGGAGTATGTGTCATTGTCCTGTGTACAGAGTTACTGTGTCACAACTTGTTGCTGAAATGTCCTACATAAACAGTGAGTAGGAAACTTTCCATTTACCAATTAAATAAGTGAGATTCCTGCGTAAGATTTGAGGTTTTCACGGCGGTGACTATGAAGAAAGCAGTCTTCTGAGATGTGGAGCCGCCACGTTCCTCCGAAACTGACGTTTCGGAGGAACGTATGACCTCCATCTTCAGGGTAGAAGGAAAAAAGAAAATCCGCTTGCACCTGCTCTCACTGTTTCTTCGCTTGCGGATGTTCTTCTTTCTTCCTTCTACCCTGAAGATGGAGACGATATGTTCGTCCGAAATGTCAGTTAACACCACATCTACAGGGCACCAAATCCCAGAAGACTGCTTTCTTTAAATAAGATTCCTGTTCTCTGGGACATATCGACGCTTAATCGGTTAGACAGGTAACAACGTTGGTACCAAACTACATGGAGTCATATTCCAGAAGACTGTAACTTCATAGTCACCGCTCTGAGAATCTGAAATCTCACAACTAAGTGTCTAGTTGTATGAATGGACTGAGACCGACTCCCTTGGCAATGTGGCATCAGGAGGCCCTGCAGTATCTGCCACTGATGATAGATGAGCATCCATGGAATGAGAAGTTGTAGGATAAGACCTTTTTTTTATTGCTAGTCGGGTGGGACTAAGTCTCTTGTACTGCGGCCAATTCTGGCCTGTTGTACCAGCCCCAGATATCATCATTCTACCAGTTGCTCCACAACTGGTGGAATGAAGATTGGCAGGGGAAACCAAAATACTCGGAGAAAACCTGCCCCAGCACCACTTTGTCTACAGGATAAGATCTAAGTGCTAGGAGAAAATGCTGTCACTTTTCCCATCATAAATCCCAAACTGACTATCTTGAGATTGAATTCAGGCTTCCAGGGTGTGAAGTGAAGCACGAATTACCTGAGTGGTGGCGTGATCAGCAGTTGTGAATAACTAGACGCCAACTAAACAAACCAAGAACTGTAGTTTGCATCCTGTTGCGTTAAGTACAAATAGTAATACAAATTTCGCGGTCAACGCAACATTTTATTCATTTGGGTTACACTTGGCTTACACTATATGTGTAGACCTTTAAAGGGTCATCTTCAGGTGTTTCAAGTTACACATTATTAATTACTGAATTGCAACGTGAAATCCCTATATACCTATTTACATAGAGACATACATATATAACGATTTCACACTGAAATCCAGTAATTAATCATGTGTAACTGGAAACATGTGAAAATGACATTTCGAGGGTCGAAACATGTAGTGTAACCCAAGTTTTACCCAAATAAAAAGACGGTTGTGTTCACGGCGAAATTTGTGTTATTTGTAACAAAGAATCTACGTAACCAGGCTTTTCAGATCTCATAAACGACCTAGTCCTTGCATTTCCAGCACAAAACTTATTTTAATTATCGTCTAAGGGTTTCAGGGAATGCCGCAACTCAATGCGCCATGCTTCCGAATTACATCATGAAATAGTCTGATCCCATGATAACGTTACCGAAGAAACGCATCGTTATAGACTTTCCTCGCAGATCTTCGAAACTTCCATTTGTAATAACCTAAAGTGCTTCGAGGGAAGAAATCACGTATATTGTAAGACACATAGAGTAAGAGGGACGAACACTTTTTCCAGGGGAACCCTCCATTGAATATCTTCATCATTAAGAAGCGTATGTTGGGGAGATGTTAAGGGCTTGCATCCCTCCTTCCTTCCATTAAACTGAACTGTGTGCACTCAAGCTTCAGTATTTATTCAGGAGTATAAGACAGTACTGCAGTTCATTTCTTGTCTTTCAAATGTCTCAGTATGTCAGGAACTCATCGAAACATTAAGAGGGTTAGAGCTGTCAGGAAAGGGTTGGGGTGAAACGAACAATAGGGAAGATGCGCCACCGCATCAATGCAACGTCTAATGCAGCATGTGCAAAGTGATACTGGAAGAAACGGAACAGTTTCGTCACGTAATAAGCCAGCTAATTTCTTGTATGGATTTCGTACTGAATATTTAATGGCTTTTTACGCGAACATTTTCAGCCCCCCCCCTTTCACTTCCTGTTCTTAAGTAGTATCATTTCTCTCTACCAAAGCAGGTTTTAGGGTTTCGTATGTCTCTTCGAGAAAACTTCCGCTTTAGTTCACGGTGACAGAGGGTCTACTAACCGAAACGTCATTCGAACAATACGTGGTAAAATACTTACAACCTATGCAAATATCAAATGTACGTACATTTGTAGTTTAACTGAACGTCCATTGCTGTGTACAGAAAAGAGAAAAATGATATTTTCTGAAGCAACTGCAGATACCGCAAACGTAGACAGAAGTGAGACTTGGGTTACGAGAAACGAGAAGTTCCTACTTCCTTATTGCTGACTCTTCTAGTCCTCTACATCTTATGACGCTAATGTCATATTTAGGTAATATAAATTTACTTCTAATCGCAAATTACATGCAAATTAGCATGTATAAGCTCACTGGCCTGGTATGCATAATCGAAGATCGAATTCTGGTCGGGTAAGACTATGCCATTGCTTGAAATTGTTAATAAGTTTCATTGTTATTATTACTCGTATTATTCTTACGATTTAATTATTATCATTACTTTCACATTATGTATTATAATATGTATTCCTTGTAAATGCACAAACGAGGACTATTCAGAAAGTAATTTCAGTTTATTTTACGCAACTAATGTAGGAAGGGGGGGGGGAGAGCTCGCGCATGCGCGATAGCGTTACTTAACTCATTGCCCTGTAAACCATCGCATAACTGGTCACTTAGTGTTTGTTCTTGTCACTACAGAGTGAATTATGTTGTGTCCTGCGACTGATAATCCTAGTTACATCCTTCTGAGCTTGATAATTCGAGCACTTCTCTCGACACTGTTACACTCATTGTGTCCTCTCAAAAAGTTTGATTCCGTCTACTTTAACCTCAGCAGAGCTTTGGTTTGATTTTATATACCTTGCTTTGAATAAGTTATTTTACTGCTAGTGGGGTGGGACAAAGTCCCTTTTACTGTGGCCACTTCTGGACTATTGTACCAGCCCCAGATGACAGGTGAGGGTGATTGTGGAGCAATTGGTGGAATGAATATTGGCAAGGGAAACCGAAATACTTGAAGAAAAACCTGCCCCAGCGCCACTTTGTCCACCACAAATCCCACTTCACCAGAACCCGGGATGGAACCCGAGCCGCCGCGGTGGGAAGCCAGCGACTAACCGCTTGAGCTATGGCGCGTCCCCTTGAATAAGCTTACTAGTTACTGGTTATTCACTGGTTATGTTAACGGCTCTTTCTAGTTATGTAAGTACAGATCTTGTTACGCTCGAGTTATTTCGTCGCCTTCCATTGCGCTGCCTTGTATTCCTCTATGTTATTTTTCAAAACCTTTGTAGTTTAATACACACATTAATGATCTATGCAGCAGCATTGAGGCTTCCTCTTTCTTTCTCTTGCTGATGACATAAAATTATTTCGTTATATCACCTCTACTGATGGCTACGTTCTTTTGTAGTCAGATATTAACTGTGCAGAAAACTGATGTACCGTTAACAACTAAAGCTGGACGCTAGTAGAACCACAGTGTTCTCTTTCTCCACGAACACTACGCTGGCCTTCAACTGTGCACTCTGTGACTGGAATTTTACTTAAGATTGTGTCGAAGTCCTCGGTGACCTGCTACACTTTAATCTGTATTTCCAGCATCATGTTCATTATTTATGTTTCCATGCTATGAAGTTGTTAGGCATAACACGAAACATTACTTTGTTCTTTTCTTCATCAGATAGTCTTCTGTTACTCGTACTTTATATCAGCCTAGACAGAACAAACTGTCGGTCACGGTAGCCGAACATTCTAAGGCACGTACTGTCTTCGCTCGCTTGGAAACCGGGATCATGGGTTCGAATCCCATTTAGGGATGGATGTTCAGTTTGTGTGTGTGCGTTTTTCTGTATTTGTGTACAGGTAGAGGCCTTGCGACGAGCTGATCACTCGCCCAAGGAGACCTACCGAACGTGTAAGATCTAGAAAAACCGAAGTGAACGGAGAAGTTCATGGAGGTAGGCCTAGGCCCACTGGGGCTGTAGTGCCAAGGGGGGTGGAAGACAGAACAAACCCTGAATACGCTTCAGCTGTCTGGATCTCTCCCAACAAACTACATACGTCTGCAGAGTTTCCTGCCTTATCTCACAAAAGATAAACAGAAATCATAATTCATATAGTTTTAATTATGTTTTTGGATAACTTAAAACTCTACAAATTACTTGTAAAGAACATTCTGGATGGGTTACATTAACTCCCCTTACATTTTGGAAGCTGCTGGTATCAGAGTACCAGTCACAAACATTAGACGTCTTGATACTGTTTTACTTAATTTTCACGTAATGAAGGGGTCGGGATAGCCCAGCCGCTATAGCGACTGGCTAAGGGCTGGAGGGCCCAGGGCCTATAGCCAATACGTCACGGCACTCTAAACCGCTTACTATAATGAGAATATGTATTTGCAAGTAGGTATTACATAGATTCCGAATTAATTGTAATAAAAAATACTCAGTAGTGGCCAAGACTCTTCTCCATGCTGTCCAGGCCTGTTCTGGGTCCCACCCAGCCACCCAATGGGTACCGCGGGCCCTTTCTGATAAAGAGGCCAGGGCGGGAAGTCGACCACACACCCCCAAGCAGTTCCGAGGTCAATAATATGTGAATCTACACATCCACTTCCCCACGAGTATTCAAGGAGTAGTGTTAATTAGTTAAGTACAGGGGCAACTTTACCATTTTCATGTAAGGAATGTCCTTTTGTTCACTGCTCTTAAGCTACAAATATAATCTACTATAATGACAACATTTTTGAGGATAATTTCTTTGATGTAAATGTTGTGGTTCATTTGTTAATAGGTATCTACATTATTTTGCTACATTTAGTGTTGTTATAGAGTTATATTCGCCCTACACCTACCACGCACCAGAACATCTCATATGTATTTACCCTACATCTCTACAGAGTTTCCTTTAATATTTGTTTGATTGTCACAACTCTGTAATTGGATCCCTCTGATGTTAGGTGGACATATGAAAGTAAAGAATAGAATTTATTTATTTTCATCGTTTTTGAAGATAATTTAAATCTTAAGTACACACTAAAAATTCACCGCCACCATGTTTGCTATTGTTGCCTGATAATAAACGTCCATAAATATATAGATATGTCTGGCCATGAAGTCTAAACAGGCTCTGAACTACTGCGTCGATATAATGTAATTTAGGAACAGCATTCAGGAGACGGCCAAGAAGTCGGAGCATGCTTGAGCCTGATCTCTGGAAATAGTCTGAGAGCATTTAGAAGACGGCAAAATAGTGAGAACAGCCTTCAGCCTAACCTTTGGACGATTCAATCTAAGGAGACACAAAGAAGGTGGTCGTAAAATCAGAATAGGATTGAGCCTGATCTGGGGAGGGCAAAGGAAGTAGGGGGAGAAGAAGAATGAGAAAATGACAAGAAAAGGAATTAGGAGGAGGAAAGAAATAAAGATAAAAGAATAAATAGGAGAAGCAGATGAAGTAGGAGAAGAATATCAAGGAAAAATAATAACAAGGAGGAAAATAAAAGGATAGCGACGTAGAACAAGGAAAAGCAAAAGAAACGTAATATTGCAAAGACCTAAATTCAGACAATAGCAAGAAACAGTGAAGTAAGCTGTGTTTGAAGTGTTCAATATCAGTTTTGTGATCACAAGCATGTGTTACGCTTACATTCGCAAACTGGTTTGAAGAGCTACTTTATCTGTTTTGTGATCAGAAGCAGGCGTTACGCTTACATTCGCAAACCGGTTTTAAGTGTTACAATATCAGTTTTGTGATCAGAAGCAGGCGTTACGCTTACATTCGCAAACCGGTTTTAAGTGTTACAATATCAGTTTTGTGATCAGAAGCAGGCGTTACGTTTACATTCGCAAACCGGTTTGAAGAGCTACTTTATCTGCTTTGTGATCAGAAGCAGGTTTTACGCTTACATTCGCAAACCGATTTTAAGTGTTACAGTATCTGTTTTGTGATCAGAAACAGGCTTTACGCTTACATTCGCAAACCGGTTTTAAGTGTTACAATATCTGTTTTGTGTTCAGAAGCAGGCGTTATGCTTACATTCGCAAACCGGTTTGAAGTGCTACTTTATCTGTTTGTGATCAGAAGCAGGTTTTACGCTTACATTCGCAAACTGGTTTTAAGTGTTAAAATATCTGTTTTGTGTTCAGAAGCATGTGTCACGCTTACATTCGCAAACCGGTTTGAAGTGTTACAACGTTTGTTTTGAAATAAGAAGCAGGCGTTACGCTTGCATTGATAAACCGGTTTGAAGTGCTACTTTATCTGTTTTGTGATCAGAAGCAGGCGTTACGCTTATACTCTCAAGGCGAAGACTCAGTAAATAAAATATTACAGATTAAGTGCTCAGAATGCAAGGGTAAGACTACGTGAACACCTTGAAGAAATGCGTGACCATAGAAACTCGCGGCTAATTTTAAAATACAAGAACAAAATATAATCATGGCTCCTTGAGTGGACATTATCGGAAATGTGAGAGACCACGAGGTCCAATACGAGGTGGGTGACTGCTTCTTGCTTTACTTACTGACGTTTTCTACTCTACATAGGTTGAACATTGCAGAACGGGGTAACGTGGATTATTTGAAGATACTAAGACATGAGATGTGCAGACAGTGATCACAAATGCTGAGCGCTCAATAATCTGGAAGGAGCTGGCTGTGGCCTATTAGACTATATAATTAGGGACTTAAATTGGAGAATTTGGAATAAAACCACGAGGGTAATCGGTCTCAAGCGTTGCCGCTACTATAACCTACTGAGTCTCTCTTCTATACAAGTAGATGTACATCATAAGAACAGAATTATAATCCAGATTCTGATGGCTGGCTAAAGAGATCTGCGTAATAGCCATGATGATTATCTTACGAAAATTTACCTAACCTGCATCGGCAAACCATTTGTTTTGATCCTGTTTACAACTATTCTTCCCAATTAGAGACAGTGTAACCTTTCTCAAAATTAATTTTCATTCTGTTTCTACTTTGAACTCGAAGAGAACCGACTCTGTACTTCGAATAACAGACCAACTTCTCTCACCATCCTCCTACCCCTACCAAACAACTCCTTTTACAACTAAATTTAAGCCCGTGGAAATTCTCTGAACAAAGTGAATTTTCAAGGCAGCTCATATAAAACTCTAAAGGGCTGGATTGCCTGGAGGTAGGAAAGACGAGGCCTATGATAATTAAAAATGTCGCAACTTTCCTTAGTCTTTTGCCTTGCCTCACGAAATTCTTGGCTTAAATAAAAATTACTTTAATTAATTTTTAATTAGGCGTTAAGCCAATGTAGACTTCTTATTAAGTCTGGAAACAAATAATGATAATCATAATGATGACGATAATTAATATAATAATTATAATAATGAAAATAGTAATTCAATTCCTTTATGTAAGAGCTTGCTAACAGAGAATGGCCTATAACAGGCGAGCACTGAAAATCTACATAACAAAAGCTAGACTAAGGCTAGAACTGAAACTAGAAATAGAACTAGATTAATATTTTCTATAAGGCAATAAAACAAGACAGGCAACAAGATAATGACGTAATTCAGTAGGATTAAGTAAAGAAAATTGTATCCTCAAGGGAGATGTTATGTTTATTGAAAACTTCCCGACGCACCTTGCTGAATAGCTAAGCCTTGAAACATTACTGAGGTTAAGGGTGGAAATGGAAAAGTCTCTCATTTGATTAGTGGGAACACGGAGACCAGCAGTATCCATAATAGATCAACAGTCAATTTTGTTCTTGGAAACGTTAATAAGAAATAAAGCGCCAAGATTTTGTCGTCTGGAATAAATACTTTTGAAATGATAAATAATTCAACATTGATTCATAATTACAAAAAAGCTGGGCTGAATAAATCGATAAATTTGAAAACTTTCTTTGAACGTTTTCTAGCTTATTGGTATCTGGTAAAGTAAGGTCATTTCAGGCAACAGACGCGTACTCAAGCTATGAACGAATTAAGGTATTATACGAAACTTTGAGACTATACAGACAAGAAAAAATATGTGATTAAATTAGTTAGGCCGCGCCATAGCTCAAGCGGTTAGTCGCTGGTTTCCCACCGCGGCGGCCCGGGTTAAATCCCGGGTCTGGTCAAGTGGAATTTGTGCTTAACAAAGTGGCTCTGGGGCGGGTTTTCTCGGAGTACTTCGGTTTCTCCTGACAATCTTCATTCCACCAGATTCTCCATCATCATACTCACCCGGGGCAATCAGTGGCCGTCGTGCCGAGTGGACCCAGTTGGACTCCATCCCCCTACCCCGCACTAAGCAAATTAAATTAAAAAATGACTTAGTTCTGACAGCTATAGCGTCTGAGAATGCAGTTTGCCCCCTAACATGCTCCAATATCTTCCACACTATCAGTTCGTACAATCAATAGATCACAAACAAAGTAATTAAAACATACACTATTTATTTTACGAATAAAATAAATCATATTTGTTTTGAATATGTTAATTTTCATATAATTTTCAATGCGCCACTTCTGTACAGATTCTAAACTAGAGCGCAGCAATTTACAATCCTCAGCAAACTTCATGATACGAAATACATTTAATTAGTAATAATTAAATTCAATTCTTTGTTATTTATGTGCAGAGCCAACAGCCACAAGGCCAATTACATACGCAGCACAGGGTAGATACAGGTAATTACATTACGGACAGTCAAAGACAAATTAAAGGCAAGCACTGGAGGAAAAACACACTAATGTAGAACAACAAACAAACGAAATAATAATAATTCATTAACACAAATGGAAGTTATAATTGAGAATTGAGAAATGTAAATTATAAATAATAATAATAATAATAATAATAATATGTTTTGATTTAAAAACGGCAGAAGTTAATATAGCTTATACTACACTACAAAAGCCAACGAAAATAGACCAAGTTTCGCAGTAGATTTCTCAATGCTCTGCCAAATTCTGCAGGCATACTTAGCTAGATCACTTCCCTCTATGCCCGAAGGTTCAGCACTGCTAACACCAATATCCGCAAATGGGAAAGATCCATCCAACCCCTTCGCCCAATTCCCTTTACCTAGTCACAAAAAACATTTCAAAGCTATCTCGGTCTTACATGGTGATCATTTTACAACGACTGTCTCTTCGCCAAAATTATATGTGCATTCCTTATCTATCTACGGTCTAGAAAACCGAGATTAACAGCACTGGGGATCCGTTGCACTGACCACGTGACACACTCTGTTGGCAAAAAGTTGGCACTAACTTCGCCGACAAGCGGCGGACGCTCGGTCGGTATAGTTCGCTTGAGGGATACAGGCCACGGAGTTTGTTTCTTTATTTGTTTTCCTTATGTATCACAAATATACACGAATCCGATTTTAACCTCGTAATTTAATCATTCTACAATACTAGTATTATACACGTAGTATAAGAAATAATGAAGTTCCTTCTAATGTGATAGACACTGCTCTCAAAATGTTTTCTTTCAAATACTCGTGCCTCTTGCCTGTGTTGCTCTTTCAAAGTAAGGAACCATGTTCACAGTTGCAATAAAACGTTCTCATTAGATGGTTGGTTGTATGTCTTCTTTTTATTGCTAGTGGGGTGGGACTAAAGTCCCTTGTACAGCGGCCACTTCTGGCCTATAGTACCAGCCCCATATGATAGGCGATGGTGATTGTGGAGCAATTGGTGGAATGAAGATTGGCAGGGGAAACCGAAGTATTTGGAGAAAACCTGCCCCCAGCACCACTTTGTCCACCACAAATCTCACTTGACCAGACCTGGGATCGAACCCGGGCCGACGCGGTGGGAAGCCAGCGACTAACCGCTTGAGCTATGACGCGGCCTGTTGTATGTCCCCATATTTAATGTTTAGGAATCAAAAAGGTGATAATTTTTTAACCGAAAAATGACTCATATTTGCATAATTATTACTCCACTAATTTCACCTTGGAAACAATTTGTATATTTTTTGGAGTTACAGGAACGGGGAATTAAAAATATATAGCGACACAAAATCATCACTCTAACTAACGGATAAACAAACGATCTGTAGTATATGCATATACGAACTTTTCTGTCGAACTGATTTCAAGGAACGTTTTCGTGTGATCCGTAGAGTTAAGTCAAAGAAATGCGAGAAGAAGGGCGGAGATCCATCATTTCGGACTGAAGTTCGCGCGAATGACTGTGGTACTTACGAGTATATCCCTCGGGAAATTTTTGAAGTGTTATGAACCCTCATTTAGAGGCATGCCCATATGACCCGGCATTGTACGTGGCTTTGTTCCTTCCTTTCCAATAACTACATAAGCTGCAGGGGGCTCAGCGATATGAGAATTACAGTCGGCGTATTTCTGTGCATTTTCCTCCGCATATATTTTCATTTTCAATGCGTTTTAACACTGACGCAATTGAATGCAGATCTGGGAGATCGCGTCTGCCTGTCTCTCTGTACTTATTGTGAAATGCCTCCACATAATTCAATTAAATTGGATACCTGAAGTCAACAATAAACGTTGCTGGAAGAATTTTACTCTAGTTCCTGCTTATCATGCAAAATAAATCGTCTAAACTGATGTATTGGGTAGTTACTATAGGTTTCTGACGATGGTGTATAACACACTGATATGTTGGGATTTTGGACTTTTGGGTCCAGTGATTGAGGGACCCAACTGACTAGGTGTTTTCCTTCACCTGAGGACGGAAACAGATCCAGTTTCCGAAACGTCGTGTTTTTATTTGTTATCTTAAAAACCAGGACGATGAATAAAGTCCAGAAACCCAATACATCAGTGTGTTATACACCATCGTCAGAATCCTATAGTAACTAAATCGTCTAAAATTATGTAGCTTGAATCCAATTTTGTAGCGTTCCTCAGAGGAGATTAATTGTACAAAAAAAAATTTCTCCTTGGCACTACAGCCCCAGTGGGCCTAGGCCTACCTCCATGAACTTCTCCGTTCACTTCGGTTTTCCTAGATTTTACACATTGGGTAGGACTCCTTGGGCGGGTGATCAGCTCGTCGCAAGCCTCTACCTGTACACAAACACAGAAAAACGCACACACACAAACTAAACATCCATGTCCTGAGTGGGATTCGAACCCACGATCCCGGTTTCCAAGCGAGCGAAGAGAGTACATGACAAAAATTATTGCTTGACTGAAATACAGAGATCATTAAGCTATGATCAGTATATCTGAAACATTTTTCGATATGATGAACTTTCAGCGAAGTATATGGCCCAATAACAAATATTCTCTTACCATACTATGAAGAACAATGAGAACTGCAACAGTGCGTGTCTTACCTGCAGCAGCTAAACGCCTAGCCATTGACTTATGCAAGATCACAGAGATTTATCTTCAGATTACAAACTATATTCTCGTGTATGTTTGTATGTATTAATGGTCTTCCTTTTTCTCATTAAACACTGTAAGGTAAAGTTATCCCTGTAACAGGCCTTGAAGGCCCATAGGGTTGCGAGAGGTTGAGGCTCCCACATCTTCTAGACAATCGGCTCAAAAATGGCGTTACGTTTGTCAACCTTAAGCGCAGGCCACATTTTACCCCCCTCCCCCCAGGACGATTTCTGGTACTCAAATCTGTTAGGAGTTGAGTTGACAGCAGGGCCATACTGCAGCTGGAAGGATTAGGTCAACCGAAAAAAAATCTACCTTATCGGGACTGTAACCCGCGTTCTTCCGGTTTGTAGCATAGTGCCTCAACCAACTACGCTACCGCGTGCAGCAGTGCATGTGGTAATTTCTGAAGACACTGAGACAGAAATGCTAATGCATTTGAAACCTTGTAGGATTTGAGGTTCTCATATTCTCACAACGGTGGCTATGAAGAGTTGTGTTTTCTGGTAGGTAACGACATGCAGTCCGATGAAAGTCAACCGACGTTAAAGGAGCAACATGTCGCCTCTCCTTCTTCAGAGGTTAAGAATAAGTTCTCCTGCCTCTTTTATGTTTGTTTCTTGCTCTTCAACCCTGACGATAGAGGCGACAATTTCCTACGAAACGTCGGCTCAAGAGACTATATGGCATTATGTCCCAGTAGATAGAACTCTTCACATGTAACCCTGTCCCTAGACACACGAAAATAGTCACAATATTGGGTGAGCACGTGATTCTCTGTCGTCATGCAATCAGCAATACTAAGGTATCATTAAACTTCGTTACAAACGCAGCCGCGATAAGCACCCGAAGCACTATCGCATTTGTTCATGCATATGCTTTTCTTCCGTGTTTACATTCAATGAAGTTCGGTCCGTATCCGCGTATAAAATATCCACACGTCTCAACATATTTTGTTACACATATCAGAATTTTCGTGATAACTTCATTTTAAAATATGATTTATTACTTTTAACCCTTGACTTTCAGAATCTTAATCGTCAATTCTTCCTGCCTTTAGCCTCATGACTAATTATAGGTTACAACCTTAACCTCTCTTGTCCTTCTACCTACACAAGTTCCGCCCTCTCTCCACCAAAACCCATGAGTTTGTACAGAGATTAAACAAAGTAGCTTATACTGGTCCTGGAAAATCTGCAGAGGGACAAGGGTGGGACAGGAGAGGGACGGAAATGCTCTTAAGTTTCAGAATGAGATGGCGACTAGGAGGGGGGGGGGTTAAAGTTAGTTACGAAAGTGATCATATAATTGACCATTAAGCATAACAATGTCCGATAACTTCGGACTATGTAATTTGGAGATTTATCTCTCTGCTACTTAGGGAATTGAGGAAAGAGGTGGGGTTGTGCGGGCAAGGGTTGCTCCTACCGCGTGCGTGAGAAATGCAATATCACAGTCTGCCCCATGAGCCCATGCTATTTACAGCATTTCATAGCGCGAAACTTTATGTCTGCTTTTAACAACACGAAATGTAAAAGATACATATCAGATTAATTTAAACCAACTACGTAGCTAATTAAGTAACATGGTAAGGAACAAACTGACTAACCAACATCCCAACAAACGAATTAAATATGGAATCAGTAAAAATAAAGTACATGACTGTAATATATAAGGTAACAAAAAATCAAATTATTAACTAGAGTATATCCGCAGTAGAATATTAATTGATAGGTTAGTTAGTTAGTTAGTTAGTTATTGGAGAGGGTGGGTTTCCCCATGCACTTAGACCAGTATTGGTCCATTGTGCTTCCCTCTATGATATTCTACCAGTCTCTATACCCTACCGATACTGGTGCGTAGCATCAGACCCGACCGAGCCAGCGAGTTCGGCCTCTACTGGCTTAGCGGTATCTATAATGCTTCCCCCATCTATCAGAGGTGTTAGAGACTACTGTTGGGCGGGAAATGTCCTTGAATTTGGCTCAGTGACCTCCTTTGGAGATATAAGGTTCTTTCACGTGCCGTAAAACTACGACACGGGACCCTGAATTTTTCCGCCCTTAAAAAGTCCACGACCTCCGCCGGGTTTGAACCCGCGTATCACGAGTCATGATGTGGGAACGTTACCTCTAGACTACGGAGGCCGCTTAATTGATAGGTTAATTGCTTTCAACTTTCTTTTTCCCTTGGCACTACAGCCCCAGTGGGCCCAGGCCTACCTCCACGAACTTTTGCGTTCACTTCGTTTTTTCTAGATTTTACACATTCGGTAGGACTCCTTGGGCGGGTGATCAGCTCGTCTCAAGTCCTCTACCTGTACACAAACACAGAAAAACGCACACACACTAACTAAACATCCATGCCTTTTGTGGGATTCGAACCCACGATCCCGGTTTCCAAGCGAGCGAAGACAGTACATGCCTTAGACCGCTCGGCTACCGTGACCGGCATAGCTTTCAACTATTCCTGCTAAAAGCAGGAACCACAACGTTCAGTTCAGGTTTCACAAACGACTGCATTTGAATCGCATCCTGAGACAGTCGCGTCTTCATTCACCTTTATAGGATATCTCTTCAGGATCAATTTTCCCTCCTCAACTATGTGCATGTGAACCAAACGACCTTACCTCTTAGTGCTTTTGGAAACAACACTTTCTTTACTCTCATGTACGCTGCATGTTCAGCTCACCTTGCCCTTTTAGACTCAACCACCTTAAGAAATATTAGGAGTGCACAGAGTACAGCTATATCTAACGGTCTCCTTTCTTTAATAATTTATTAATTTTTAGTTTTAAATATTGTGGTGTGCCGCCAAAAAATGAGAGAAGACACGTTCACTGATAGGCAACGGCTGAGATAAGATTGCATACTTAACTGGAAACGCAATACCAGCAGACCGTTGCTTAGGAATAGCTCAAACAACAAATATTTTTCCCCGGAAATGGAAGCATATCCATGGAAACGAATGATACCACAGGATAAAACCGAACCCTTGAACACGATGTTCACTAGTCAGTCCGAGCGCACTTCATAAAAGTCCAGCTTCGACGAGACCAGTGAGTTTTAGTGTAGCTCCGACTACAGCAGAAGCAAGTTCGCATTCGACAAAAAAGAGAAGACTTCAGCAGGAGCAGCGGTGCAAGTAATTATGATAATGAAGTTGAGAATAATTGTACTTGCGAGTCTAAAAGCGATTGTCTTAGCCAAATCCGAGACCCGGGTGGATTTATTTGCTGCGTTACATAGGCAATGCGTGACAATATTGTTATGTAAATGTAAATAACTATTCAAGAGGAAATTAAGAGGCGATTGAGCTCGGGTAATGCTTGCTACAATTCAGTCCAGAACCTTTTGTCTTCTCGTCTACTGTTCTTTTAATATATTATTAATGACTTATGTAACTAATCGATCAAATTGTCTTATTTTACTGCTGACTTTAAAACTCCATCGAGCTATTACCTCATCTCGGACCGCCTATGTGGTCAAGAATTTTCTGTTCTCCACGTCTTCTAGGCAGGCTCCGGAGTCCAGCTAACCTCCTATGCAATGGATATCGGGAGCCCTTTCCCCGGGGGTAAAGTGGCCAGGGCGTAAAGCTGACCACTCACATCAAAGTAGTGTCCAGGTCAAGAAAATGTGGATCTATACCTCCACTACCCCATATGCCTTCATGGCATAGTGCCTAATTAGTTAAGAACAGGGACAACTTTATTTTTTTACCTAATGTTCCAGCCGTCCGCACTATGGCCTTGAGGTCGACTCAGCCTCTAAAAGAAATGAGTACCATGAATCTTCCTGAGGAGAAAGGGTGGCCGGTGCGTAAGGCTGACAACCTCACCGCCACCTCTGAGCTGACTGTCTAGAAAATGTGGGAGCCTCGATGTCTAACAACCCTATGGGCCTCCAAGGCCTGTTACAGGGATAGCTCTGCCTTAGCGTTAGATTTTATTACGTACTTCAACCACCTACTTGTTATAAATGTTCGCAAGAATTCTAACAAAAACAACTTATTATTATTATCATTATTAGGGGGTACGTAGTAGCGTAGTTGGTCGAGGCACTATGCTACAAGCCGGAAGGTCGCTGGTTCAGTCCCGATGAGGTCATTGGATTTTTTCAATTGACCTAATCCTTCCAGCCGCACTACGGCCCTGGGGTTGACTCAGCCTCTAACAGAAATGAGTACCAGGAATCAATTAAATAATTTCCTTGGGAGTAAAACGCGGCCGGCGCGTAAGGCTGACAACCTTATCGCCATCTTTGAGCCGATTGTCTGGATAGTGTGGGACCCTCAACGTCTCAGAACCCTACGGGCCTTCACGGCCTGTTACAGGGATAGCTTTACTTATTATTATTATTATTATTATTCAAATTATAACTCTAATGATATTCCGTCTGTTGATGATCCTGAAGCTGATAATCACATAGTAACTGCTACGTTTAGAATCACATGTTGATATTGTACGTGGATGTGCTTTAAAATAATTTTATAAAGCCTAGCTTTAGTAAAATTATTTCTTTCAACATAAAAAGAAATAACAAGTAATGAATAGACTCTTGGTAGGTTTTCTTTGTTTAGAAAAGACTATACTAAAGGTATAAAGTATATATTGACAGTGAAATTTACTGCCGTCATAACGTTGGCTTTGTTTTTCCACGCGCCTGAAATTTGTGTGGGTAGTTCGTACTTTTACGTGGCCAAGAGCAGGGAGCTTATTGATCAGATCTATGTATATGCCTCTGTCACATGGCGCTCTGTGTTACTATGTCTAATAAAGGTGAGGGCAGAGCTTATGAAGAATGTTTGCCCTCCGCTACAACAGACTTCCTCGTTACATTCAGTATCAATATGTTACTTTATTGCAAGTATTTAATCTTCAGATACGAAACATCCGCCGTCTCATGCCCGATGATTGTCTACAATGGCACTAAATCCTGGTCCTCCTGTTCTATGACACGTCAGTATTAGCGATCTTGTGTATGTTCAGTTTCTTCCCCAGGTATTCCCCTGCAGCTAGATGCACTGCTAATGCAGTTCGTAATTCATGTTTTCTTTTAATATTGGATTTTAATTTAAAAGATTCTGGCTGCTAACAATAGTTTTTCTTTGTTTTTGTACGCATGGTGATTTTAAATTGACTACTATGGCACTGATTCGCAAAGTGACGAGCTCAATTATTATTTCAGTTGGGTTACGCTGTGACATAGAATTACATAAAACCTGCTGAATTATTAACTAGTTATGAATACTTATTATTTGTAACTGTAATGTACTACAATTCTCAGAAATATTATTTTCTTTGTATTTTTTATTCATGTGTTTCTTCAAAATCAGATGAGGAAATATGAAACTGTGAACATCTGGAGTTCGTAACGATAGAGATACGGGACGTATCAATTGCTGGTTTATGTTGATGATGTGAATTTATCATAAAGAAAAACAGACGAACTTTAATTGACGCCAATAGGGAGGCTTGTCCAATAGTAAACACAGAGAAAAATAATTATATTGTAACGGATTTGATCAACGCGTTGCCAGGCAACAGATCTGTAAACATTTTCCAACACGCAACAATAGAGGACGCTGTGTTTTCTGTAGATTCGACCGACGAGCAAAGAGACTGGCTGGATAGCGATCAAGTGATATGTGTTTATCGTAGTTCCATGTCCGTTCTCCGGGTACATAAGTAAGACTGATAGGATTCGTTGAAGGCAGTTACAAGTGAGTAATAGCGGCAGAAGCATGCAACAAGCAAGCAGTAAGCTCGAGGAGTACAGAAGAGTACAAGAAGCCAGCCTGAGAAGACTTAAAGTGTGATTTGAAGATTTTATTTATGTGTAATATTTGGACTTTTTTAATTCAGTGACTGTTATACTTCCTGTGTTATAAATCAGTTACGACTAGTGTAGATAGACGGAAAAGTTTAGTGTGGAGTAATTGTAAATTGTGTAAAGCAGTAATAACGAATGAATTAATTGTAGTTACGACTTATAAGCTGTTAATAAATAGAGTTAACAATCCGAACTCCTTTTTAGTAACTGTGGCACGTGACAATATGTTGCTGTCTCGTCACCAGAATGAAGGGTAAAAACATGGCATAAAGATTGGAAACAGATGTTTTGAAAATGTGGCACAGTTCATGTATTTGGAAACGACTGTAACAAAGCAAAACCTGGTTCAGGAGGAAATTAAGCTAAACTGGATTCGAGTAATGCTTGCTACCATTCAGTCCAGAATCTTTTGTCTTCTTGTCTGCTGTCCAAAAACATAAAAATTAGAATACACATAAACTATATTTTGGTTGGATGTTTGGTGTGTGTATGCGTTTATTCTGTGTTTGTGTTGTCCTGTGTTTAGGTAGGGGCCTTACACCCGCTAATCACCCGTCCAAGGAGACCGTCTGTAAAAATGATCATGAAAATGAGAAATTAGCCTTGTGCTCCAAAGTGGGAGCAAGAAGTGAGAGAGAGAGAAAAAATACAATTGCAACCTGTGGTAGGGATACGCGACGAGAAATTACAACAAGAGATCATTAAAATGATCTGCGTATCGCTTTAAGTATAATTTTCACGAAGAAAATTTGTTGGACTAAATTTGTATTTCAGTTTAATGCATACTTCATGTTAATAATTTTAGGCTGTCTGCCACTTTGACTGTCGTGATATGTTGCTGTTGATAATATTCTTATCTTACTGCCACACGAAGCAGCTACGTCCTCTCTCGTATGTTACCACGCACATAATCTTCTGCTTCGGTAAAATGACCATATATATGCATGCATGTTAAGCCGTAATACGTCATTGCAATATCACTACCTACATTTGTTAGCGGTCGTTCATTACGCAGATATTAAGTGAACAAAGGGTTAATGAACACGTAAACACAACGTAGATGAATACGTTAACTTCTTGTTTGAGAACTTTACATAGGCCTACATTTGTCATAAACAATCTTAGTAAATCACAGTAAAATGAATTTGCTTCATTGTTATCTGCACGCTTGGGTTCAAATAATTGACGGATTTGTGTACAATGGAGTATATAAATTACAGAAAAAGAGGCTCATTCTGTGCAGCCGAACGTCCACTGGTTAGTTACACATAATTGACTTTGTGAGATGAAAATTTCATATATGGTGTCCTGCAAGTAGACCGCCATTATATGTATAATCAGGAACAGTAATTAATGTGAGCTTCTTCTTGAATAATATTAAAGTAACCATTTCTAAGAGATAATTGAGACAAGTAACGAGGCACGCAGTAGCGTAGTTGGTTGAGGCACTATGCTACAAGCCGGAAGGTCGCTGGTTCAATTCCCGGTTAAGTAAGCCGGAAGGTCGCTGGTTCAATTCCCGGTTAACTAATTTTTTTCAATTTACCTAATCCTTCCAGCCGCATTATGGCCCTGTGACTGACTCAGCATCTAATAGAAATTAGTACCATGGATTTTCCTGGAGGGTCAAAGGTGGTCAGCGCGTAGGGCTGAAAACCTTACCGCCATATGTGAGCTGACCATCTAGAAGATGTGGGAGCCTCGACGTCCCACAACCCTATGGGCCTCGACGGTCTGTTACCTTTACCGTGGCTGATAAAGATGAGAAATTCTTATAAAATATGCCGCATTAAATGAAGTTGGAGCAGATCAAATGTGGGAGTCAAGTAGACACTACTCACCCTTCTTGACTGTCGTCGGTTGTTCGGTGGTGGCTGCAGTTGCTGCTGAGGGGACGGTGGCTGTTGATGGCCCGGTAGCGCTTGGGGTGAACTAACTGGCAGCTTACGGAAGGAAAGCTTGAACTCCTCAATGGGGGTGTAACTGTTCACATTCCAGCTGATGTTGTACATGTCTCTGTACTTCCCCCGCGGGTCACTCACGAAGATGGCAGGATTGGGCCGCCCTGTAGACAAACATACCGGCCACATAAGTGTTCTGCGCGGTTCACGGCTGCAAATCCTGCCTAAGAAACGTTTCCAAAATCTAATCCGAGGAAACTGATATGGGCGTCATAATAGGTATACGTTTCTTCCTTGGAACTCTGGAACCTCATTTAATGTATTTAATCCCGACATTTCCTTGCAGCTCAAATGCGTCCCTATACTTTTGCGTAACTAACTACATGGACACAGCATTACTTTGTTTTTGGACTTCGTCTATCTTCCGGTATTTTAGAGACTAGAAAACACGACGTTTCGAAAACGTGATCTGTTTCTGCCCTCGGGTGAGGGCGGAAAACACCTACTCAGTTACATCCCTTAGAAAAGGCCGAACTCTTTAAAAACTCTGTCAGCTGTGGCCAAGCTAATTCGGCGGGCTATAACAAGAAAATATGCAATACAAATTGTGACAGAGCACGCACAAGCGTGGAACTAGGATAGAAAAGAAAGTAGACATTTGTGCTACAAACCTACTCAACAAAACCAAGTTCACGAACACCAATGCAAAGAAATGGGGGAAAAAGTGAAGACATATAGTATCTACCGCTAGAGCCATCTGTGGAGTAAAACCTGAACACTCAAGCCTGAAACCTTATGGAAACCCATGAAGAATCTGTCGCGTCATACAGATCTTCTCTGTGAGTTAGAAACCTCATTACTGTTGAGGGGGATCGAGATAGGAGAAATGTCCAAACTAGGGCGGCTCATTGGACTTCTTAAGCATGCCATATGAGCCGATTCCTTGCATTTCCTATACCTGCTGTCACTTTCAATTTCGAAAATTCTAGTATCATTCCAGCCTATGACCCTCTTCCCCCTTCGCCTGAGATCGGAAAAAGATTAAATTTTCGAAACGTCGTGTTTTATGGTCTCTAGAATATCGGACAATGTATAAAGTCCAGTAACTCAGTAATTATGAGTGTTACACATCATCGTCAGAACCCTTTAGAATCTACTTAACTACACGTAGCTGAGTACTTTTTGCACAGCTAACAGTTTCTGAGGCATTCACGGAAATTCCAGACCTCTTTCGAACCCGAAATTATATTGCCGTGCTCACAACTGCCAGCCAGTGGCCACTACCCTGAGCTACATGAATCCAGTCCACACCTTTCCTCTCTATTTCTTTCACGTTCACTGAATATTATCCTCCCATCTACGCCTAAGTCTTTTTCTTTCGACTTGGGCGTGTGCTGAAATATCTTTTCAGTGCTAGTATGAATTGAGCATTTTCATTCGTAAGGATCTTGCGACTAGATGGCAGATTGTTGAACATTTTGATGCCACTTTTCTGAAAACACGAGAGTCTGGCAAATTTATCTGAGAGGATGGGACTTGCTCACTGAATTAACACTGTGTGCAGCTGAATTCGCCTGAACGTGCTCTTGGTTATTTAAATGAAGTTCGTTAATGAAAATATACATTCACATGGAAGAGTTATGATCTCTAATCTCTTAATTAGACCCGTAGATGAATTTCTAGGTTCGATACTCGCAATCATCTTGTGTTCTTCTGTTATATTCTGTTTAATGAACTGCAACAGAGAATTATTCCGTGCCTCACTATAGAGAGAAACTGGCAAAAAAAATGATTTGTGTGTCTCAGTGCTGCTGATATTAATACAGATCTAACGAATCCTCTAAATACGGTGAAATATGTATATTTGATGGAGTACTCCTAATATGAATTCAAAACACCCTCTAATGATAAATTATGTAATCCATGTCCTGTGACAACACAATAGGACGCTCTAGCAATGCAGAATTAAAGAACTCAACATAAACTTTACGTTTACATTTCGTGGTTTTTTCTTCGCTCTAAAACTTTGGTTGCTTGCTTTTGCACAACACACTTTTATCCCGGTAAAATTGTATCGTGAGTTCAATATGCCCATTTGGCCTCAGTTTTTACTCATCTGCTACTGATCAACGGGCCCGGTGAAACAATTTATTGAACCACTTTTTTCTTTTTTCTTGGCACTACAGCCCAATTGGGCCTAGGCCTACCTCCTTGAACTTCTCCGTTCACTTCGGTTCTTCTAGATCTTACACATCCGGTAGGACTCCTTGGGCGGGTGATCAGCTCGTCGCAAGGCCTCAACAATGAACCACTTACCATTATCAAATATTCTGCCAATTTCTATACCACCATAAATATATATTTTATTGCAGAATTTACAGCTTTAAGGCGGCAGAATTGTATACTGATGGTATTCGTTTCATTTATAGGTCAGGTTGTCTGTCATTGGGATCGAGTTTTGTAGTTTCTCTCAGCCTAACCAGGCGGGAAATGTGCCACGGTGGTCTTCTGTATCATTACCTGATCATGATTAACGGCTCATTTCACTCGACAGTTTATACGCTCTGCAGTCAGAGCAGAAAAGCAGGGGTTTACGATTTTTACGGCTGGGGTTACTGAAAATGATGTTTTAGAAAAGTCTTTATGGGGACATGCTAACCATTTATATCTTCAGTACTGGTATTATTTTCTTTAGGATGTATGATTACTAATGGAAATGTTCTTTCAAATTCATCGGCGAATATTTTTTAACATTTTCATCCACATTCCTTTTGGCCTGTATCCCTTTCATATTTCCATCCCGTGCCCTATTTTCTCCCTTCAGATACGTAAGTTACATCTTCATCCTTCAGTTGGCACAGATTCCAAAATAGCGATGCGTAGGCAGCGGAAACTACCAAGGAATGAGAACGACATAACATACACAGATTAACAGTACGCATAAATAATCTTATATAATACATCTTATACTATCTATTATATAAACATAATGGTATAAACATAATGTATACCATAATTTATATACGCGTGTAGTACCTTCGCGAGAAGGAACATGCGTTGCTTGGTAGCGGCTCGGTAGACACGTAAACAATATCCAAGCTATTGCTAGGCAACCGTCAATAACAACAAGAGAGGGATTGTTGGAGGCGGTGTTTACTGTTGGGTCCGCCCCGAGGATACATAGAGAGGGCCCAAGCCCGTCCGAGGGCAGTTCATTTAAATGAAGGGAAATGAAGCAGCAGGTTCGTGAATGAGTGAGTTCAGTTGAGGGTTGGCAGTAAAGTCCTGAAAGGGGAGCTAGATGATATGGCGCTACAGTTGAGTTGACAGTCGACAAGTGTTCAGTTGCGGGATATTCGCTTAACAGTAACGACGCGAGTGCAGGAAGCTGAAAACTCTTCACTGTTAGAAGCTGTTGTTAGGGAACGACTGTCGACGGCACAGCAGGCTAAACAAAGGCTTAGCGGGTGCTGTGGTGATTTGTAAGGTGTGAAGATTAGCAGTAGCGCTATAATTACTTATGGTTCCGAGTGGTGTACATAAGAGGCCAATAAATCCATTCACCAATCCATACTTCGTCTCCAGTCACACAAATACACGTGACAATATTCCAGGTATCTGAAGGACAACAATATTAGAATGCTGACAGTCGCCTTCTTCGTTAAGAAATTCCCAGCCTTTTATGTGTCCAGACATTTCATTCCAGCATTCTAAAGATTCGATTACTGGGCATTATTTTCAACCAGCTGAATCCAACCCACAAATTTCTGACCCTAGTTGTTTTTTGTTAAAATTCTGCATGACTTTCTCGTTTATGCCATGCGCTCTACATATCCTGCCCACCGTACTCTCTTTCAATTGATCATAAACTAGTAACGTTAGGTTAAATGCACAAAGTTCACTTTGCGGGGTACTGCCATAGGGTCGGTTAACACATGATGATGATGATGATGATGATATGGCGAAGTATGTCAGCTCACTGAACAACTCATAAAAATTGAATTGTATAAGACCGCATGAAGTTAATATAGTATGATTAGTAGAGCACAGATTTTCACTGATAAGGGAACCCACTACAGGTAAGTCCTATATGAGGGAGAAACACTGGCATGGAGAGTTTGTTATTGAAAGAGGAGCGGTCCATCTTTAGCTTTAGTAGAACTGATACGGAGGCAGAAAATCTTCTGTTACACAGAAAATAAAGGCCAGAATTGTGTTACTGAAATCAAAGCAAACCCTGGAAGTGAGAAAATGATAGATGATGAATAATGAATATAAAAAGAGGGAGAAATTAAATACAAAAAGAGATGAAAGTAGACTACAGACTGAAAAGTTCAGCTCAGATACAACTGTGACTTCAGTGTTCCTCACTCCTAGCGCCTTCATCCCCTCCCCTTTCTTGTTTCCATAAATAACTTGAGATAAATTGATTTCTTGTTTATCTTCTTTCAGCGTACATCAACATGGAAATTAAGTTCGTATAGTCGAATCTCTCTCTCTCCCCCCATCGGTACAAATTACAGAATATGTTAATAAATTATAAAATTCTACGAAAGTTTTTCTTTTCCTATTCGCCAGTCATTCCTTCTCCTCTTTTTCACTTCGCAGATTTTTCAGAATATACAGAAATTTGATCAATGGAAGAGAACTCCATAATTTGATACCTGTCTTTTTATTTCTACTTTCTCTATGGCATGAATCATGTTGATCTAACTCCTAAATCAGTGTGCCAACTTCCAGAGGAATTTGTGTCGAGCGCTGCTCCAGGCAGCCGTAATAAATTACGACTTTACTTACTTTTCTACCCCAATATCTTCCCACACATCCTGCGTAAAAGTGTGCCAGCTAAGTCCGCATTAGTGTAATTGACTCTTCCAAAAATACTGTCAATAAATAAACAAAAGTAATAAGATTTGTATCTTCATTCGCATGTTTGTCATCCTGTTGCGTATGTCACTAGTACGCAAATTTGGCCATCAATCGGAGAAACTTCGTAAGTTCAATATATAACTGATAAATTGTCGATAATTAAATTTAGTTTATTCAAATATTCCTTTACGACTATAATCAAGCGTTTATAAACAACAAAATATATCCACGTTCATTACTAACCTGCATGACACAATGGATCCATTGCTAACAGTCTTGCATATATTAAATATTTATATATAAAAAGTTCTTACATAAGATTACGATGTTTAAATGTAATAAAATACTTGTCGAACATTATCAAGGCCCTACATGGGGCTGTAGAGCCATAGTAATAATAATATTAATAATTATAATAATGTATATATGTACATTCTTAGTGTTTGTATATATATAATGTGTCTACGCATGTACGTGTACGTATATGTTCATTCGTGTTTCTTGTCCAATTCAATTCTTTATTATTTATGTGGCGAGTCAACAGCCGCAAGGCCAATTACAGACAGAGCACAGTGCAGATACAGGTAATTACGTTATGGACAAATACAACTTAAAGACAAAGACAAATTACAGGCAAGCACTGGTGGAAAAACACATTGCTGTAGAACAACAAAAACTGAAGTAATAATAATAATTTAATTCAATTATTTACTATTTATGTGCCGCGTGACACTATATATAATACTAATATTAGTTAGTTTCGCAATAATTTTGTTTATCCGAATATTTTATTTCATGTCTGCATTGTGTAGCGATGAGTTCCCCCCAAATTCCGACAGCCGTATAGTAGTGTACTTGCCTGACAGTTCCAGTCTCTGACGGGTCTTTCCGATCTGGTTATCCGCCATGCACGTGTAGTTGGAGAAGTCTGAAGCCTGTACTTTGCGAATGATAAGCGTGTGCCGGCTGCCTCGAGACTCCATGATGCGCCTCTCCGTGGTGTCCAGTCGCATGGTGTCCCGGTACCACAGAACCTGCAGTTACAACACTCCATGTTGTTATCGTTGCTATTATCAGTGACATAAACCTTTATATGATGCCTGCACTCACAAGGTGGTACGTATTACGTGCTGGATAAATATGGACATACAAAAGGAGTCGGCGGAGAACGAGGAGGGAGGAGGGAAAATCTAAATTAAAAAATAAGGAAACCGACAAAATATTGTGCTAAACATTAAAAAGCAAGAGATTATTCTTTTATCCTTAACAGTGGCGGCTCGTAGCTAAAATTAGTGGGGGTGCTGCTCCAGAAGCGCACAGTTCCATACAAAGATTTGGCTATTGACATTAAGCTTAAGGATTATATATTGTATTGTACAAGTACAAAGAAAGAATTAAAGAAAAAAGGACTCACTATATAAATGTTATCGATAATATCAAGTGGAAATTGGGGGGGCTGCAGTTCCGCAGTGCGTATACACGGGCCGCCCCTGATCCCTAATATTCAAAAGTGATAAAACAAACAAACTTACGTGCTTCAAATTTGTGTTTGTAAGCAAATTTCTGGCTCGCCTCCTCCCTTTGAAATAATCCTGGTGTCACCCGTGCGGACTAACACTAAATTAGCTGACAATTTGTAATGCTGCCTTCAATATAAAATTTCAATACAAATCCACGGTGGAATTTTGGGAATGAAACAACTCAGCACCACCCACAGTCGCTGTTCTGTCTCGCTGAATGCTGGCGACAAANCAAAGTTGATGTTGATTTCCTGCGACCGTTTCACATCTATCAATGATCTGTTACATACGTATTTCACGGCTCTCAGCTTCTGACGGCTTCGACCACGGATATTTCATCATAATTATACTGCAAAAAAGAAAAATGGTTCAAAATTCACTGACTCTTTTCATCACACTTTATTCAAAGAATCCTTCTCAAATGCGCAGATAGACCGTGCCCTAGCTCAGGCGGTTAGTCGCCGGCTTCCCACCGCAGGNGTTGCCGGCTTCCATTCGCGGCGACCAGGTTTCGATTCCAGGTCAAGTCAGGTGGGATTTGTGGTGGAAGAAGTGGCACTAGGGCAGGTTTCCTCCTAGTATTTCAGTTTCCCCTGCAAATTCTCATTCCACCAAAATGCACCATACCCATCTATCATCCTGGGTTGATACAATAGACCAGTTAGTGGCCGACGTACCAAGTAGACTCAGTTTCCCCCCACCCAAAGAACCCCCCCCCCAATAAAAAAACTATCTAAAGTCTGAAAATAGTGTCTGAAGTCAGACTCTGCACTTCCTACCCTTCGTCACTCCCCTGTCGTTCTTACTGATTCCTTCCCCCCGTCAGTCACTTCCTATTTGCACTGACTGGCTGAATTTAAGAATCTTCTTCCAAAAAGGTACATAACCTTCTTGTCCAGAAGCTACGCCTTCGATGTTGCAGGGCCGAAACCAGCAACTGTCCCAATCATAACAGGGCTCCTGATACTAGGCTGTGACTTCATTAAACATTTCACTAAATTATTGGGAGTGGCGAAGAAACGTGGCAACCATTTTACAAAGACATTTGGTCCTACAAAATATATAATTTAGAATGTGGCGGTATAGTTTTTAAAGACTTCACAATTAAGCATTTCTCTTCATCATTTTTTCGGATTCTATTATTTCCAGTAAGTGTAAAAATGGCTTTTAATAGACGAACGTAAGTTATATTCGGGAGGACACCCTGAACTGTAATTAATTTTAAGTAAATTAGGTCTAGGATGTAATGATTATAATAGGGAAACAAAATTGCCCTATTATGCGTTAGGAGCTGGGATATCGTAGTCGGTATAGCGACTGGCTACGGGCTGGACGACCGAGGGGTCGGAGTTCGAGTTCCGGAAGGGTCAAGAATTTTCTCTTTTTCACGTCGTCCAGATAGGCTCTGAGGCCCACCCAGCCTCCTATCCTATGGGTACCGAGTAAAGCGGCAGGAACGTGAAGCTGACCACTCACTTTCAATTAATATCGAGGTCAAGAACATTTATATTTATACCACTCTCCCATACACCTTCATGGCTTAATGCTTAATTAGGTAAGTACAGGGACAACTTTACCTTATGCATTAGTTCAATGCTCTTGTGGAATGAAGCCACATAGGCCTAAACTTCTAGAACTTTTTTCTACTTGGGTTTGTTGCTTCAACTGTAAAGTGATATTTCTTTCCAGTATGCTCGTCTATCAGACATTTCAAAATTAACTATAATTTTGCAACTTTAAAGGTTTAATTGAACCTTAACATATTCTATGTGCACAACTGCTCCTGCAAAAATCTTAAGTCATACCTTAATGCAGAGAAGCAGGTTCACAAAGTCTGCTCTTAATTTTTCATACTATAGATATAAGAATTGAAAAATACAAACAATTTATCAATAAATGAATTATATGGTCTATTACTTACGATCACAGTGGCTGCGCGGTCTAAATCAGTGTTTCTTAATCGCCGGTCCGCGGCCCGGTACTGGGCCCTAGCATCAATTATACCGGACCCTCGTCGTATAGAAAATAGAATTTACCGGGCCACGGTCTCACAAAAGTCGAGAACCACTGGTCTAAAGCATGAACTGCCTTTGCTTGCTCGAACGCTGCGATCATGGGTTCGAATCCCACTCAAGGCATTGATGTCTGTGCGTTTATTCTGTGTTTGCGTTGTTCTGTGTGTATTTAGTGGCTTTGCGAAGGGCTGATGCCCCGTCCAAGGAGTCCTACCGTCTTTGTAAAAAAATATTTTGAAACTTAACAAGAGGTCAGGGCCCAATAAAGGGCTTTAGAGCCACTGACAAATAAAAATGGTTTCTTACCAGGATTCGTAAATAATTACGTGTACACCACAACTAAACAGGAAAAAATGTGAATATATTTGATAGATCTTAAGAGGGTTTTAAAGGGTTCTGACTCAGAATCACTGGGTTTTTTTACTCTACCCATCGTCCTGTATTCTAGAAACTAGAAAACACAGCGTTTCGGAAACTGCATCTGTTTTCGTTTTCAGGTGAGGGAGGAGTGGATGACACCTACTCCTCTGGGTCCCTAAGAAAGAGCTAACCTCAGTCACTGGATACATGATTTTCCTTTCATTTATTACGACGTCTGGAATAATATCTGCATACAAAGTTAGTTCTCATTTTTCGAGATATTCATAAGTGAGGAAGGTGCAGAATCTAGCGTTGAGGGGAGCGCATGTCGGCGTCTCTCCGTGTCTACCGAATCAGTAATTTTTGGAAGCTCAAGGAATAGGCAAAACACGATCAAGCTCCGAGGAAATGAAGCGAAAAGGCGAATAAAGGGAGTTAAAAGCAAGGAGGAAGAAACCAATAAAAATAAGAAGACGTGGATGGAGTGTGAGTTTAAAAAAGGGAGGAGGGAGGGGTAGAAATACAGACGCCAGTAGGAACAAGAAAGGGTGTAAAAATAATGCAAAGGAAAGTCAGAAGGACTGCTACCTATGTAGAGGTGCATATAAGAAAGAAGATAAGGAAGAATGTTAGTTGCAAAAATGGTATATATGTGTCAGAGTATTTTAAGTAGGAAAGTTAAGACATATAAGGAAGTAGAACCGCTTAAATTTGAATCACCACCACATTCAGTGGCTATTGCCATTTAGAGTAACGAAGCAGAGAAGTAAAATACAGTAGAGTGAAGTTCATTCGCCTTATATTGAGGGGAGAGGAAATGATTCGGCCACTTGCGAAAGCTCCTAAATGGTTTCTGCTAGATTCACAGGAAATGAAGGCAACGCTTAGAAAGCGGAGTATCTGAAAATGGAAGAAAAATAAATTCAAGAATATTATGAATGTCTTTGGGTATATCTTGCATAGGGAACACTGCGTTCGCGGAGACAGAAGCAGTTCCAGCCAGAAACCAGAATTTCCTATAGATAAATAACGAGTTACTGCAAGCTATAAATAAATATGTACATAGGCATTTTTACTGTGTCGTATGATCCTGTCTGTGAGTTTATATACATATATCCGGAACCCTTCGCGTAACATTTGCCGTTATCAACGTTGCAGTCGCTGAGTGCGGGACCTGAGTATGATTGTTTCTGCTGCGGTGGCTGATGTTCACTTCCAAAAACGATGCTGTTTGGATGTTGAGTAGTCTATGCATTACAACCTAGCGATTTTGCTTTGCATCTTAGCTAGTGCCAACATTTTTGACACAGCATGTTAAGATTTCCAACTGCACAGCTATAACAATAATAATAATAAAATAATTTTTTGTATTTACGTCCTTAATCGACAACCCAAAAATAAAAATAAAGCAGGAGCAAAAGGATGAAACAAAACAAAACATATACACACAAACAAAAGAAATATCAGAGAAAATTGTATCATTTGAATAATAATAAACATTCAATACACGCAGTCATGCCAACAATTATGCGATGGGTGAAAAAATATATTCCTACATATAATCACATTGAATACAATTAATATTTTTAAATTTATGAAAGACGATAACAGTAACCATAATAATGATGACGACAACTGAAATTTTTTAATTTATTTATTTGTTTATTTATGTGCTTACTGAAGAGCCCAAAGACCAATTACGAAGTAAGCACAAGTACCGAGAGGATCAAAAGTATCACAAACAAACAATCAAGTCAACTTGTATCACTTAGAGAAATAGATGAAGATGATGATTAAGAATTTTGTAAAGTCCTGATAATTAGTGTATCGACCATTAAAGGAATCTTTCCTACACCAAGTCTGAGGTCGGAGGAATGTGCAGATCCGTCAGAGATCTGTAGTTCAGATCCCGAAACCGCGAAATAAGAACCTAAAATTCGCAAATATAAGACTCCTAGACGGAAAGTTAATCAAGGATAAATGTAAGCACTGAAATGACTACCGAAACTAGGTTTCCGCCGCATCACGATTCTGGGAACACACATGAGAAGAGCTCGGAGATATCACAGAAAGTGTCGGCCTATAGACGCAGGCAGCTGTACAGAGGCTGAGAACTGACTTACAGGGACTTTGGATAATGGGGAGCGTCTAAGTAAGGGATTACATTTGAACTGTTTCAGGGGATCAGGTGTCCTTAATGCAGGCAAAATTAGGGGCAACGCCATATGGTGGTGTGTGATGCCCTTACGGAATGTGGGTCTGTCAGCGGATATCCGTGAACTCAGAAGTAATTAATTTCATCACATTCAGAAAGCATGGCCGCTATAGCACTGCCAAATATGTGGCCCTGAGGAGACTAGTTGAATGCAGTAGCCTTCGGATTCAGCTATCCTGTGCTGTGAGCTTGTTTTAGATAGTAGGTTGCTTCACAAATTGGTGAATTTGTTAGTTACTTAAAGGGAGCTGCATATGTAGGTCTCAGAGACCCTCCTACTTCTGTCCTGGGTTTCAAAGTTTTTCATCCAATTCTATGCTATTCATCTCTCTCCAACCTGTTTCAGGAGGTAACTAGCTAGAAGGAACTACAAGTCACCGAACTGAAGTAATAAATCGTATCTTGGATGTTAATTAAATTAATTTCTGTTGCTTTCGTATGAAGAAATTGGGCTTTATGCGACGGAGCAAGGCAACAGCAAAAACACCGAAACCGGAGGGCTAATTATACTTGATCACGATTCTGGCTTCGGGAGAAATAGGGGACTTGAGATAACAGGACTCTGAGAAAGAAGATAAACGGTGCCATGGAGGGAGTGATGTGGTGGAACCCGAAGTTCAAACTATGGGTGGAGAGAATTACACAATGAAAGAGAGTAAATCAAGGAGGATGAGATTGGCGATATATGTAGCACGCGAGAATTCTTGGCAATACTTGGAATACCTTGGTATAGATATTCGGATAACATTAAAATGATTCTTAAAAGACACTGAGTCAGGTCGTGGACTGGATTCGAGTAATTAAGGATAGTGTACAAAAGTAGGGTTTTGTGGCCACGTTTATGAGCATTCTGATTTCATGAAAGGCGAATGAATAGTTTCGTAACCATCTCAGTGACTCTTAGCTTTTCAAGAAACCTGCTGCATGATTTGGTAACGAAACAACGAGGTACGGAGCAGTAAACCATCTCACGTGTGCAGCTCCTACTGTGCTGTAAACATAAGCTGTTGTTGCACCAACTAAATCACTTTATAATCAACGAGTGGAAGTAAAGTGGTGACAGACAGTAAGGCAGGCGTGCATACCAAGAAGCTTCTATTTCATCACCCAGGAAACAGCGAAGAAAATGTAGGAATCATACAGAGAAATGATACTGGAGGGACAGAGAAAAGAGAGAGACGCGGAAGAAAAATGTAGGAACACAGGAGGGAATAAAAAATTAGGAGACTCCTTTTTCACCAGCCTCTACCTCCTTCCCTATGAGCTACTGCGGAGCATTCAACCCTGATTGCTTGGTTTCCAGCTACACCCAGCCCGCGTCTTTGTCGTGAGAGGTGGCGGCTGAGGGTGAGAAAACAAACATCCCTGTATATTGGTGGCGCTGGGGTGCACCTGTAAATGCTATGTAAAATAGCTTCCTTTTTAAATATAGGCATTACGAAACACTCGGGGTTCATATGGTGCACACTACAACTGGAGTACACGTAGAACGGATTTAATTTTCACTTGCTTGGTTTCATTCCACGTGGAAGGATACCAACTTGGAAAAACGAGTAGTAGAAAAATGTCTATTGTAATAGACCTTAGGGCAGATCTTTGTGTTGGGAACTAGATTGAAATATTTCACGACAGGTTTCAATAGCAGAATTTTCGTGACGTGGTAATGAAAAACAGAAACAATAGAAAGAAGAACGAAAAAGTGAGAAATTATAAAACAAAAAGAGATACAAACAATGAAAGGAGAATGATTAAACGTAGATAATGAAAAAAGGAAGCAAGAAATAAAGAGATGAAAACAGAAAGAAGTAGAAGTAAATAAAGAGAGAAACAGAATCTGAGAAAGGTGGGGGAAAAGAAGGAAAGAAATTAAGAACAACTAAGCACAGTTGTCACTATGTACTGCTGGGCCGTATGTGATGGATCAAGAATGTCGAGTATGCGATGATGCAAAATAAAAATTCGTTCTGAAGGTTGCATACGTTTTGGTATTAAGTCCTTACGCTTTCACTGAAACAACTTTACTTAATACCTCAAACTAGAGTGAAATTCTGTGTTCACGAGACGCGCACACGCGCCTTTCCTCTTCATTTCTACGAGTGAATGCACTTCCCAACTTCAAAGACTCTGAATTTGTATGTTCTCGGACAAGAAGGGCATAGGTACTACTTTTCAAAGAGTTTCCTCACCAGCAACCAGCAACCGGTAAGACGAAATCTGTGAAGCTACTAAAAAATCTGCAAAAATTGTCTTGCTGTTTGCTCTGCAATTACTTTGAACGTAGTTGAAGCATGAAGCTGACAGTTCAAGCACACGTAGATGCAGGATATTTCAGCGTTACCTTGTGGTCTCCACTGCGCATGGAGGAAATGAAAACCACAGAAAACGAATAAAAGGGCAACCGACCTCCGGAACGAGGGTCGAACCTGTGGCCTCCAAACATGGAGGAAAATTGCTAAACGAGATAGTTGCAAGTCCTAGCATCAGTCAAGAGGGAAGAGGAGATATGAAGAATAACGTAGAAGCAGTAACAACAGATTAAGGTCGAGAAATGCATAGCTAATTTATATACAAGGAAAGTGGCAGAAGAGAACTTACATTAATCTCGAGGTATAATGTTGTATTTTAGCGTCCTGTTGCACTGATTTTCGTCCATGATATATATACAGTAGCCGCCTTGCAGTGCATCCACTTTCACCTGTCACTTCACAATATGTTTCGGCACCATAGTGCCATCATCAGGTGCTCCATTTACACTAATCTATTGCATTGCATGCCATTATGTCAATGTAAAATTATTTAAAATGTATTTTAAAAAATTCGACAGTTATAATAAATTTTGTGTATACTAAAATCTTGTTAAGATATTCATCTTATCTGTCCCAATTCAAAACCCACGCATGGTTCCTCCACTATGGGAGTCGTTCCTCTTATATGCCGTGTGTATCGTGTCTCGTGATGCGTGTGCCCTTTTTGGCTGCGGGTGTTGTAGTGATGACACTATGGTTGTAATGGCACTATGGTTGTGATGGCACCATGGTTGTGATGGCAGTATGGTTGTGATGGCACCATGGTTGTGATGGCACTATGGTTGTGATGGCACTATGGTTGTGATGGCACCATGGTTGTGATGGCACCATGGTTGTAATGGCACTATGGTTGTGATGGCACTATGGTCGTGATGGCACTATGGTTGTAATGGCACTATGGTTGTGATGGCACCATGGTTGTGATGGCACTATGGTTGTAATGGCACTATGGTTGTGATGGCACTATGGTCGTGATGGCACTATGGTTGTAATGGCACTATGGTTGTGATGGCACCATGGTTGTGATGGCACTATGGTTGTAATGGCACTATGGTTGTGATGGTACTATGTTGCCGAAACACGTTGTCAAGTGACAGGTAAAAGTGGACGCACTGCAAGACGGACACTATATATATATATCATGGACTCGCGGTATAAGACTTAGAAGATCATAGCAACTCGAGCTCTACAAAATTAGGTTCAAATCCCACTATATGTTCAGGTGCCTGTCCGCATTTTTATATATTCCTTGAATAAAATCATTAAACAAACACACGGTGGGGACAGCAGTCTGCCCAACCATGTGAATGGTTTCGATCTTCGAAACTCTCGGACTGGGGATCAACACCAAATTGTCCAGTGAATTTAACTTCAAAAATACAAACTTCAAACGAAGCTGGGATGTAACTTCAGAGACTTGCGCAGAAATACCTCATCGTACATAACACTGGTGGATCTACATAAGAGAACGTATAGACATTAAGAGGGTCTCCATATTTCATTCAAAACCACTTTCGAAACGACTTCCATTTTACGAAACAGATCACAGCAACTGCATGCTACAGTTTTAACGCAACCAATCATTGGTATTCATATAAGCTCTTCTCTGCTCTTGAAGGAAACAGAATACTTCATTCATTCAGATACAAAATTCTGATGAAGAGATTGTGAAAGTTACGGTAATAAGTATATAAGTTAAAAGAAGTTGTCCTTGTGCTGAATTGGTTAAACACTATGTCATGAAGGTCATGAAGACATAGTGAGGAATGGAGGTATAGTTCCATCATCCTTGACCTCGGCATTAGATGGAGGTGAGTGATCAGCAGGGCCCGGATTTTGATGACATGTCATCTTTTTTTCCTTGTATCCTATGCGATGCTCTTAAATATATAAATCTCGGATATAAGGTGCTGGTTACAGAAATGTAAATTTTATAGGTAATTTTTTGTCATTTTTAGGTTTAAAGTCAATTTTTTCATTTTTGGGGTAATTTTTTGGTAAATTTCTGGACTTTTAAGGATGTTTCTTATCATTTTTGGCCATTTTAGGGAATTTTTCTTCATATGTTTTCTGAAATGTGAATAACATGGAAGCGAAGTGTTCTTTCTTTTCTCCTTTAGGTTATTTTTCTGGATTTTTTCGGTCATTTTATAGGTAATATTTTTAATATTTTCAGGTCATCAAAATCCGGGCCCTGCATATTACATTTTTGAGTCATATTTTAGGTCATTCTTCTGGAATTTTTCAGTCATTTTTTAAATATTTTTAGGTCATAAAAATCCGGGCCCTGGTGATCAGCTTCACGCTCCTGCCACTTTTTCCCCGGGGAAGGAGCCCCGATACTCATTGGATAGGAGGATAAGTGGGCCTCAGATTCGGTCTGGACGGTTTGAAGAAGAGAACAAACTTTCACTTCTGAGAATCGAACCCGGGCCGTCCAGCCTTTCACTATATCGACTGTTTTTTTAATTCGCTTAGCGGGGGGTGGAGTCCAACTGGGTCCACTCGGCACGGCGGCCACTGATTGGACTATTGTAGCCGGCCCCGGGTGATTATGATGATGGAGAATTTGGTGGAATGCAGATTGGAAGGTAAACCGAGGTACTCGTGGAAAACCCGCCCCAGGGCCACTTTGTCCACCACAAATCCCACGTGACCAGACCTGGGATCGAACCTGGGCCGCCGCGGTGGGAAGCTAGCGACTAACCGCTTGAGCTATGGCGCGGCCTATATCGACTCCTTAATAATCCATGATATGTATACAGTGGTCGTCTTGTAGTGCACTCAATTTCACCTGTTACTTCACGACATGTTTCGGCAACATAGTGCCATCGTCAGGTGCCCTAATTACGCTAATCTATTTCATTGCTTGCCTTTATAAATCTTTTTAGAATTATTTAAAAAGTGCGTATTTGTCTACCATAATAAAAATAATANCAGACGACAATTGTCCGATCAAGGCTACATAGGGAGCAGCGAAGGCTATTCACAGTTAGTTGTACTGAGTCAGTCAGTTAGTCCTGGAGCTACCGCCGAGTTAGCCAGCAACTAGTCAGTTGTATTGTGGCATTTGGAGTGTACTACTTGTGATACTGCAGATAGCAGTAAGCGTAAATCTGTAATTTGGGTGATTGTAAGTGCGAATGTGAAATAAAATTCGCTATATAAAATACGGCGTGAAGTTATTTGTTGCGATATACGCCCAATACGCGACAATATATAATTTTTTTAATTCGCATAGTGAGTGGTAGAGTTCAGCTGGGTCCACTCGGCACGGCGGCCACTGATTGGCCTATTGTAGCCTGACCCGGGTGATTATGATTATGGATAATTTTTGTGGAATAAAGATTGTCAGGGGAAACCGAAGTACTTGGAGAAAACCTGCCCAGCGCCACTTTGTCCATCAGAAATCCCACTTGACTAGACCTGTGCTGGTACCCGGGCCGCCGACTTGGGAAGCCAGCGACTAACCGCTTGAGCTATGGTGCGGCCTTAATAAGTATAAATCAGTGAATACTTAAATATTGCATTCGCTGCATGATTCGTAGTAACATTAAACATATGTCAAGGAAAGTGAATTATTTAAAAGAACAAAATTCGTTGGAATAAGCTTTTCTATCCTTGTTACTTGTTGCTCTATGAATTTACTGTGCATACCTTGCAATATTACGAATCTCATTCCATAGAGTCCAGCTGCTTGATTAAGTACTTCGAGTACTTTGGCGACGAAAACGTGAAATAATCAATTCAGTCTGCAGTGGCAAAAAATATATCAGCTTATCCAGTCAATTATTAAGCATGCAGCAAACATTTCAGTTGACAATTTGAGACAGTACAGTTAATATTAATGCTCTTATATCAGATCTTTGTCCACTGCCATGTAATTTAACTCAAATTAGAAAGAATAAAAGACTGGACTGACCTCAAAACTTAAATAAAGAGTTGTGTTGAAGGCATGGTGAATTCACTGCTGCATTTCCGACCACATATCCGGCCAGGTTAAAGAGGAACTAAGGGAGGAAATACAAACATATCCAAGAGAAACAGAAAATGAAGAAGATGTAGAAAGGAACAGAGTACAAAAATATTCCCGAGACTCCAAGAGAAAATAACAGAAGAAAGTGAGGTTCTGCCAGGAAGGTTGATGAAACCATGAAAAGAATAAAAAGAAAGGGGCATGAAGATTGAAAAGAGCTCCCCAAACGTCTCCTTTTACTTTCCCCTCCCTCTCTCTTTGAAATTTAGAAATCTCTTGGGTTTTGTTTGGTTTTCTTCCTGTTCCCTTCACTTTATTCTTTACCCTCTCGATGTTAGAAGATATGATCACTGGGATATTGCGCTAACAAGTGAAGGGGACGGGTGCGCCATGTTAGAATAATTCATAGGAACAGTGCAAACACGGGCAAGTAAAAAGTATTTCTTTTGCAGTAACATCAAATGAGGGTTGAAATTAGAGAGAGAGAAGAAAGGGGAGGAAATGGGAGAAGCATATTGTGTAAGATTCCACCCCTTAAAAACAACCCTTCTCCATTCTCTCTGTCTTAAATTCCCTCCCGTGAATGTATCACTTCTTATAAGCCAGGAATATAATTTTCACTCTTCATAAAACTACACGTACATTTTTTCTTTCATGATCTCTCCTCACTTTCATTTGGTTTCAACGTATTTCTCCCTCTGAGTGCAAGCTGCAGGCACACAATGTTCGAGTAGCCACTCTAAGAATAAGGGTGGAAATCGTCATACCAACCCCCAGTCAAGTAGACTGAAATCAAGAATATGGATGGTGCAGCACCCAGAACATAAAGGCCAATAACCATTTCAAGAGTGCGCCATTGCCGCGACCACTTGCATGCCCCCCCCCAAAAAAAACCCGGCTGCAGCCATGGCTNAGCCATGGCTGAAAATAAAAGGAAACTGGTTTAGAAATGAATGCAGGAAGTGCATGCATATATACCGTCGGCAACTCTCAGAACAAAATTATATTAAAAAAAGAGTAGCCTCTTGCATGCGGTATATCTCGAAGAGAATGGGGTAGTGGAGACAAACACCACGCATTCTTTACCATGGCACTGGATGAAGTGAGGATACAGCTTCATGATTATGCCATTTTAAATCAAGGTGCTCGCTGGATAGGAGACTGTGCGACACCCAAGATGTCTGAATGAATGAAAATATATAAATTCCTTCCTCTGTCGAGAATCGAGTCCTAGTCCTTTATGTAGGACTTGAGGTTCTGAGAACTTAGATCATGAAGAGCTCTATCTCATTGGATATAACGGTGCTATATCATAGAACACAGAGCTGTTCCTAGTCATCTACTCTACAGCGAGTCGCCTTTTTGGATAAAGTATTCTGGCTATGAAAATAAGCAATGAAACTATAGGAAACATGTCACGATTGAATTACTAGAGATTGGCCACATTAGTGACGAAATTGAAGAGCAGACAAAATTTGGAAAACATTTCCACCGTTTGGTTTACGATGTTACGTTAATCTACTCTGCAAACAATAAAAAAATTAAATTGTATCAAGCTGTAATTTTATCTGCCTTTTCACATAAGTGTGAAACGTTGTATAATATACAACCCACTGATGTACATGTCTGGACCTTGAGGAGTTCAAGTAAATAATTGGAGAAAATTTCATAATCTGTACTATTCCCTTAACATAATTTGATGATTAAATAAGAATTTAGATGGGCGCGAAACGTAACATGCAACGGGATTTTAAATAGAAGAATAATATTAAAATGTATATCGTATGATGTGCTAAATTGACGTGCCTCAGGCTAGGTTCCAACGGCAGAATTTTATGAACCCGTAGTGAAATTACGGATTACGTAAAAGTACGAATTTCAAGAAGGACTGAGAAATGTCACATAATTACGGACACCTTACACCATGGTCTTAGATAAGCAGACAAATAGATACGTAGTTAGTTATCCTGGCAACAGGGTTTCCCTTGAGCAGTTGTTAATTAATCTGCTGAAACTCTCTGTGGTGCTACTGAACCAGAAACTCCATTACCGTTGCTATTTGACTCTTGCTCAACATATTCGAGACAACTTCGCACCCTAGCGACCAATTTCTTAACGAGTCTTCCACATTTTCATGACTGACCGCTGCCATAAGTCAGTAACTACAGTCATTTGAAATAAAATATATTAATTATGCCGTGAACTGCTAGCAAATATTAGCTGTATCACATAAACTTGCATTTGCGTTTTTCTTCGTGGGGTTCAGCAAGGAAAAATATATTGTGCCCCTTCAAAATAAATAACGGAAAAGTGACAGTCGTACTTTATGATGAATGGACATTATAATCAAGGTCAGGATCACCAAAACAAGGAAATTTCAACGAAAAGAAACGGTTCGTATCAAACGCATGACTAAAGCTGTTTCAACATTTAGAATGTCATGATTGTATCATCTCTAACAGAATTCAAGGTTTGAAAGAAAATGTATCCTCAGATATATCGCGGTTTCCTCAATAACTACAACAGCAATAGGTAGGGCATGCACTGTTCCACACATACACTTTACATTCAGCACCGCAGATGAAGAGCAAGTCATTAACTAAACCAAAGATTAACAAATCTAATTCATTATAATCTACATCTGCCAGCTGGATAGTCTATATTGCCTAAGACATGGGAAATATTATTTCCACATGTTACTATGCTACGAGCTATTGTTGGATATATGCAAGTCAAAAACTTGCAAATCTGCGCCATTTCGTGTCAAATCCAACGTATTTCACGGAGCAGAATGTTTCTTGAGAACCGAGTAGTCAATGACTTTCCCGCCTTTTGCAGAGTCCAGATGTTCGTTACGCGTTCACAGAAGCCCTCGGCCGGCTCCTGTTCTGAGGAAGACAAATCCAGTTCATGGAACCACATTCTTCACTTCTATATCCCATGTAACATTAAGTGACATGGTAAGAGGTTATAATCCCTCCCCCCCTTCATTACCGAGTACTTATTCGATATATTTCTGCTGCCCTGCCGTGTCTTCCATCCGCAACATGAAGACGAGCCATGCAGTGGTGACAGGCGAACCATTAACAGGATCAATATCAAGCAACCTGACACAGTATACATGCTGAAGTATGTTCGCTGTTCCAAACAACGTTCCATTGTCTTCAAGATTTGCTACAGACCAGAAGCTATGCTGTCAATTTCTAACGCAGTTGAATTAGGCTACTTAAAGTTAAGAAATATTTCACTTTTTCTGCAACAGTAAGGCAAATTGTTAAAGGTTAAGGCGTAGTGTATATATTTTGGGGTACAACAAGAAGTTACGAGTGGTGGACTGAGGCATCTGAAGTTGAGTTCTCATTTCAGAAAAAAGTCCTGGGTCAAGGGGTAGAGCACGTTCAAGGCACTGGAAATGAGCCCACAATATACTCTCTACTGCACTGGTCTTCTCATTAATTTTCAACCTCTCACATGCGAACTATCCCTTGCTCACACATCCTCAACATTTCTTTCGTTACACAGAAGCCAACTCAAATTATTTCCCCCACGCTGCTCAATGGTAATAAGGGGGAGTTCGTTCATTCTGAATGAAAGATGAGGGGTCGAACTCAAGGGCCGAGGGCCTCAGGGACCTGTTTTTCTATTGGCAAACAAATATTGGAGAAGCGACATAACTGCCTTTCTGGAATTTTTAAAGGAATCGACTATGAAATTAACTTCACACCACGGGGTGGTAGGGAGGGGTGGCGGTTCTTTCTTTATTTTGTTAACGTTCACGTTACTAAGCCATCCATGTGACTTGCTAATTAACTAAGTAAACAAGCTAAGTATCCAAAAAGGCCATAACAAACAAAATAAATAACCAGTTAAAAAAGTGAGAATGTAACTAAACGAAATTAATATGTGACTAAACTTACTAAAAAACTAAGAAAATTATCCGGCTTCACTAATTAAATAACCAAACTAACCTCTAACATTAACACTCGAACTGCTAAAATTAACATCACACAAATAGGCAATTATAAAATTATTTAGGCTCTTAGTGAAAGTATTCCATTTGATGAAGAAAGTCGTCTTCTGGGATCTGGCTGCAGCTACTGCTCTCTGTATTCGCATCGTGATTCACCTGCCCTGAAGATGGAGGCGATACGTTCCTCCGAAACGTCGGTTAAAACCAAGAATACACGGCGCCAGATCCCAGAAGACGACTTTCTTCAAAGTCATCGTCGTGAAAACGTCAAAACTTACATATTCCATTTGATGTTTGCCACAATCCTGAATCATTTCCATGTACGCCCCTTTCTCCCTTCCTTACAATTAATTTCCCTAAGATCTATCATACTGTTACATTCCATCTCTTTATCTTCTTCCAACTTGTCGCTTTCTAGCAGATTTTTCTTTCAACACCCTAGATGTATTCTTGCATTCTTGTGTTCATATTTATGTATATACATTCGTTCATTCATAAATAGTTCTACAGCCCTTTATGGGGCCCTGGCCTCGTTTTCAGTGTCGTAATCATTTTTCACAGATGGTAGGCCTCCTTGGACGAGTGATCAGCCCGTCGCAAGGCCTCTACCTAAACACAGGACAACACAAACACAGAATAAACGCATATACAAACATTCATGCCTTTGTGTGTTATTGGAACCCACGATTTTGAGGGAGTGAAGGCAGTTCGTGCCTCAGGCGGCGCGGCCACTGTGGTCGGCCATTTCTGTATACTATGTACATATTGCGCCGGTCACGGTAGCCGAGCGGTCTAAGGCATGCACTGTCTTCGCTCGCTCGGAAGCCGGGATCGTGGGTTCGAATCCCACTCAGGGCATGGATATTTGTGTGCGATTTTCTGTGTTTGTCTACAGGTAGAGGCCTTGCGACGAGCTGATCACCCGCCCAAGGAGTCCTACCGTATGTGTAAGATCGAGAAAAACCGAAGTGAACGGAGTTCATGGAGGTAGGCCTAGGCCCACTGGGGTTGTAGTGCCAATAAAAAAAAGTACATATTGCATAAATAGAGCCTGTGAGACGGTATACAAGAACCAGAGTCCTCTATAACTACTTATACAGATGAGATGCAAAGTTTTAATAAGATATCCTACACTTTTATTGTCTAATTACTGATTTAACGACGCGTTTCAACCGCGTATTTCACACAATATTTAGTAACAGTGCCGGTCACGGTAGCCGAGCGGTCTCAGGTATGTACTGTCTTCGTTCGCTTGGAAACCGGGATCGTGGGTTCGAATCCCACTCAGTGCATGGATGTTTGTGTGCGTTTTTCTGTGTTTGTGTACAGGTAGAGGCCTTGCGACGACCTGATCACCCGCCCGAGGTGTCCTACCGAATGTGTAAGGTCTAGAAAAACCGAAGTGAACGCAGAAGTTCGTGGAGGTAGGCCTAGGCCCGCTGGGGCTGTAGGGCCAAGGAAAAAAATTGGTAACAGTAATTGAGAAGTATGTGGAAATGTAACCGTTCATTATGATACACCAGATTATTACATATTAATTAAGATTTTATTAAGACCACTTAATTTACTAAGAAAACCCAGCGGACAGCCATTTTTTACATTCAGAAGTTGCATAGTTCAAGTTTTGCTATGTGGACAGGGAGTAACATCTGGTACATTTCCTGGAATCCTGGCAGTTTCAGCAGAGTCGGTAGGCCTTTGAGAATTCGAAAGCTGAGAGCTTGGAACGGCGATAACAAAGGAGAGTGAGTGCCTGAGCTCCATCCCATGATTCCCATACATGAAGACGCTGTCAACTTTAGCGTCAGGTCAGTAACTGCCAGAATCACATGGCAAAGCAATATGATTGGAAATTCACCAATTCAGGGAACCTCATAGTTTCCAAATTAGACCTATAATACTGTGGATTGGTGAACCTCACGATTCTAGAGGGTTCATTTTCCAAACAGGAGTCTTCATTCAACTTTCAGCTAATTCAGACGCAAAAACTACGTCACTTCGATAATGTACAATTTCTGATGTTATAATTTTATATTTCAGCATTCTGTTGCTTTGGGGCACCATTTTAAATTGTAATGTATTCCGTTTGTAATGCAACAGTGCCAATCCTTTCTTAAAAGACACTAAATATATTTAATTCAGTAAAAAGTGTTTGTTACTATTTAAAAATTATGTGCATTCATTGTTCTTGCTACATGTTTCTGCCGCACATGGGTCATCAACAAGCAACACTTATTATTTGGGGAGACCACTGCACTGTACACTTCGTCCTTAGTACCCTCAGGCATACCGCTGTTGTTAATATACTTGGTAGGATATTTTCATCCTATCTTATTTAGCGGCCGTTTCAGTATTCCTTTTTAGTATGTTATTCGCTGTAGTTGTATGTGTTTGTGCTGTTTTTTTCTTCATACAAAAAGGAACAGTGAAACGGCCGCTAAGAAAGATAGGATGAAAATATCCTACCACGCAAATTAACAAGAACAAGAACAACAACAACAACAACAACAACGAAGGACGAAGTGTATAGTGCAGTGGTCTCCCTAAATAATAAGTGTTGCTTGTTGATGACTCATGCGCGACAGAAACATGTAGCAAGAACAATGAATGCACATAATTTTTAAAGAGTAACAAATTCTTTTAATGAATTAATTATATTTTAGTGACTATGTTGCACTGCAGACAGAATACTTTACAAAATAAATTTGGTATTTTAAGCCGTACAAAGTTCAAATTAACACAAATGTATGAAAACTTTAGTTCCGTTAAGTACAGTGTTCAGTGTTATCAAAGAGTTAATAAATAATTGCTGAAAGCGCTAAAGTCTTGGAGTGGTGTACGTGAGTGTAACATAAGGAACCTCCTGCCCTGCCCGAACCAGACACATACGACCCTAGATAAGAACTCAACTCTACCATTACTGAGCACAACCCAGCTACTCCCGACATTTCCCTACTTGAGAGACACCTTTTTTTATTGCTAGTGGGGTGGGACTAAGTCCCTTGTACTGCGGCCACTTCTGGCCTATTGTACCAGCCCCAGATGATAGGTGAGGGTGATTGTGGAGCAACTGTTGGAATGAAGATTGGCAGGGGAACCGAAGTACTCGGTGAAAACCTGCCCCAGCGCCACTTTGACCACCACAAATCCCACGTCGCCAGACCCGGAATCGAACCCGGGCCGCCACGGTGGGAAGCCAGTGACTAACCGTTCGAGCTATGGCGCTGCGTGAGAGACATGTTAGTAATCGTAGGTGAAAAGAACCTTTGCCTACCAATAACCACAATTCTCCTTCCTTCCCAAGTAACACAGGGAAGAGGTGCAGCGTAATTTCAGTGACGGCGTCCAGGAACACGGCGAATGTGAGGAACAGAGGGAAGGAGGGGCACTCAGGGAAGTAACCGAACAACGAAAGGACCCGAAAACACTTACAAGTGGTTCCCAACGCGTGGCTAAGTTCACCCGTGGGGAAAACCATTACATGTGACGTCCAACATACGGGCATAAGAACAATTACAACTGGCGCCCAAGCGTAGGACGTAAGGCAGTTAAAGAAGGAAGCGGTGTGCGCACCTCTTTAAGCCACTATTCGAACATCTGTGGCAAGGACCGACGAACCTGAGTCACCACACGCGGCTCTCGGACCCTGATTCAATAAAATAAGCTTCTGACCATGTGCTAACCAATGCGTCGCGACGCTAGGCAAGTACTGAATGTTTCCCTCATATTCGTTATATTTACAATAGATATCCATTACTCTGATAACATTAGATTAATTATATAGCTACGTTCCCCGTTAAGTAATACTAATTTTTCGGTTTCAGTTTGAGTACATTGAAATTACTCGTATATATCATTTGTATTTAATTGCTTATTATATGTAATTACTGTGAAATTAGTAAGTTCTATACAAATTTCATGTTATCTGAGTACTGACTTGTGAAATTATTTGTGCATGGACTAATAAATTTAAGTTTCAAGAGATCATAGTCCTCACTCGACTTATTCCTTATTTGGTTCAAATATGTGAAAGAATTCGTCTTCAGAAAGTTGTATATTATGTTGTATGTAATGATGCTTACAATCTACGCACTATACTAAATACTGTAGCGTGTAGAGCCGTTTCTAGGCAACGATAGCGGGCAAAGGGTTTCCCGCGACAACAGTCAACGCTCAACAATGGAACTGTTGAAAAGGGTGATTTCTACAGCTGCCCGTGCCGAGAGATTATAAGGAGGACAAATGGAGCATGAATAGGCAGTTAGAAGGGAACTGCAATTCAAAGAGGACTTGGGCACGTAAGCAGAGGAATAGCCATTGTTGGAGCCATTACCAGGCAACTAATAGTGAAGACACTGCGGACTTAAAAACTTGGGAGTCTGCTGTAGTGATTTGTAGTGTGTGGAAGTTAGCGATGACGCTATAAGTAAGTGTAATGATGAGTTGTGTGTTAAAGCAATCAATAAATAGAATATCCAACCCAAAACCCCGTTGAGAGCCACATTCATACACGTGATAATATAAATGCTTATAAAACGGAATATTATTTAGTTCATCTTAATCATACATCTGGACAGAGATTTCATAAGCCCCTTTTCTTACAACCTATCCCAGAAAGAAAACTTTCCTTCACATCTTCCAGCCAACGCCCTCCCATGATTTACATAAGCCTCCCCCTTTCTTGGATACAATGCTCAGTGAACTCGTAATAAGATCGTGTATTTGGGCGGTTTGTTTTCTTGGATTAAAGAATCCTCTTTCTTCCTTCCTTTCCTTCACTCTCTCTCTCTCTATACCCCCATCACCCCCTCTCACACTCTCTGGCTGGAACCGAATGGTTTTTGACCTTTGAAAGACGATTAAAGATGAAGAATAGGCCTATACACAAAACTGGTAACCACCTGAAGAACCTCTTCGAGACCATGTTTAATTTTTCTCATACCATGTAAGAGGTAACTTGCCTAGAGTGCATCTTCTTTGTAATAAAATATGAAAGATATGTCTCCTGAAGTTTGTTACAATATTCAGACATGCTTACGAAATGGAGAATATTTCCACATTTTAATTCCTAAAATCGATGTATCCCGTTCAAAACAACACTCCCTTCATCAGGAAATATATATGAAATTTAGCAGTAGGCCTGTCTATGAAACGGAACGCGTCGTTTCTCGGGACTTCCCCACTGCAGGTCTGAAGGCCCACAATAACAAAAGTAGTTAATTTCAGCAGTTTACATCATTCCGTCCCTTAACAGAAAACATAACAGGCGTACATACCAAACTTTAACTTTATCCGTTGTATTTCTAATTTTCACCGTTGAAAATAAGGGAGTTTGGGGTAAGATGTGAGGCTTTCTAGACGGCGAAGTTTGATAAAGTGATTTTCTGGTTGGGGACCCTGAAGGTGGAGGCAACATGTTATCCCGAAGCGTTGGTACCGATCTTCCAAACTAGAGGGTGTCATGTAAGATTTGAGGCGGTAACTGTGAAGAAAGCAGTTTTCTGTGATATGGCACCGTGTGGATGCGGTCTGCTTGTACCGGTTCTCACTGTCTCTTCGCTTGCGGATTTTCTTATTTTTCCTTCTACCCTGAAGATGGAAGGGATATTTTCCTCCGAAACGTCGGTTAACGCCACATCTACACGGTGCCACATCCCGGAAGAACACAGTATGAACAAATTGAATATGTTTGAAATATTTTGACCTAACCATTTAACAAGAAGAAGAAGAATAGCATATGAGTATAATTAGGAGTTCCGTAATATACTTCTTCGCCAAATGTTATTAGGGCGGTAAGTGGGTCACTTTTTTATAAAGCCAATAGCCGAAGTGGTTGAGTTGCAAAACAGAACTGACAGTACCTATAACCGCAGGTCTAGTGAGTGAAACCACAAGACAAGACTAGGGACACACAAACAAGCACAGAGGGCTAAAAAGAAATGGGGACACTAATTGCAGAGTCTCCTTGTTAGTGTGGAAACCCGTCTGTGGTCTCCTTAGTTGTCGAGTAGTTCGTCTGGCACAGAGCAGTGGTTCATTAGACAGCGATGTGTTTGGCAGGAACTCACTCATGCCCTGTTACTAGTTACAAGGTATATTTTCCTCCGAAACGTCGGTTAACGCCACATCTACACGGTGCCACATCCCGGAAGAACACAGTATGAACAAATTGAATATGTTTGAAATATTTTGACCTAACCATTTAACAAGAAGAAGAAGAATAGCATATGAGTATAATTAGGAGTTCCATAATATACTTCTTCGCCAAATGTTATTAGGGAGGTAAGTGGGTCACTTTTTTATAAAGCCAATAGCCGGAGTGGTTGAGTTGCAAAACAGGACTGACAATACCTATAACCGCAGGTCTAGTGAGTGAAACCACAAGACAAGACTAGGGACACACAAACAAGCACAGAGGGCTAAAAAGAAATGGGGACACTAATTGCAGAGTCTCCTTGTTAGTGTGGAAACCCGTCTGTGGTCTCCTTAGTTGTCGAGTAGTTCGTCTGGCACAGAGCAGTGGTTCATTAGACAGCGATGTGTTTGGCAGGAACTCACTCATGCCCTGTTACTAGTTACAGTTACAGAGTTCCGGCGTTAAACTCTTCTCATAATTGAGAATTTAGAAAGACGTGTGCACAGTCATACCATGTCGCAAGACTTTCTAGTGAACATTGGAGTGACTGCCCAGTACAACAGGAGAAAACAATCAAAATCAAATGAAATGAAATGATAATTAATATAATTGCAGATATTATCGCGTCATATAGGCAAACTGGAAAGTGCACAGTACCAGTAAGTCAACTGAATGAATGTTCGTTCATTAAGCACATTAATTCCTCATATAAATACAAAAAAACAACAAACTCCGTGGTTTTAGTCCTCAAGAGAAGTATGCCAACCGAGCGACTGCCGTCTATCGGCGAAATTATTGCCAACTTTAGCAGATAGATGGTGTTGCGTGGTCAGCATAACGAATCCACAAGACCGTTAATTTCGGTTTTGTAGATCGGAGTCGCTATTTCCTTGAAATGTAACCTAAATTAACCTCACGAGTCTGATGGACCCCGTTCTAGACCAACTACTATAAATACAGCATAACAGTACATTCAATAAACAATGTAGTATATACTACACAGAAACTGCCGGAGCTTTTATATACGTATCAAAATATATCACTCTTGGGCACTTATAATTTCTTGTGAAGTGCTGTAAATTGTTCTCAACTGAATTCTGAAAAACGAACGAAATTTCAAGAATTTTGTTACAGCCATTATCAACAGAGTGGGACGGTCAGTAAGTAAATAAAGAAACAGAGTTCAGAGGCTATCCGTGAAACGTGACGTGCACATAAACGGAGCTCCAGACACGACGTCTGCTAACAGAAGGTAAGGAGAATGTATCAGTGTGTCCGTTAAAACTCTGGAGATCACTGCAATTTGATACCAACAATGTAATCAACTAATTAACTCCATGGGGATCAGCTGAGAAGCCGCCAGTTGCTCACCTACCCAAGAATTCCCGAACTTTTATGGAACCTCAATGTTCGTTGCCGTCTTCACAAGAGCCCGCCAATGGTCCCCATCCTGAGCAAGGTTCATCCAGTCCATACCACCCCATCTTACTTCTCGAACATCCAATTTTAGTACGACCCTCAAACCTACGCCTATGTCTTCCTATTGACCTCTTTCCATCTGCTTTCTCATCAAAATTCTGTAAAGCTCTTACTTTCTCCACTTCCATATGTGCTACATGCTCTGCCCATTATATTCTCTTTGACTTTGTCGTTATAATTATATCTGGCTAAGTGTACCAATTATAAAGTCCTTCACTGTGTAATTTTCTCTAATATCCTTTTATTTTATCCCTCTTCAGTCTATGTGTTCTCCACAGTATTCTATTCTCAAATACCCCTCAGTATATTTTCCTGCGGCGCTACAGCCCTAATTTGGGCCTAGGCCTACCTCCATGAAACTCTCCGTTTCACTTCGGTTTACTAGATCTTACACATACGGTAGGACTCTTTGGGCGAGTGATCAGCTCGTCGCAAGGCCTCTACCTGTAGACAGACACAGAAAAACGCACACAAACATCCATGCCCTGAGTGGGATTCGAACCCACGATCTCGGTTTCCGAGCGAGCGAAGACAGTGCATGCCTTAGACCGCCCGGCTACCGTGGCCGGCACCCCTCAGTCATATAACACTATAGACAAGATCATATTTTTTTTTATATTCTAACGTTTACGTTTTTAGATAGCAGCTGAGGAGACTAAAGGTTCTGGGCTGAATGGTAGCAAGCAGTACCCGAGTTTAATACACTCTCAGTTTCCTCAGGAATCAAATTTTATTTTTGATATTCCAATACGAATATTCTACCAGAAAATGTCAGAATTACATCTCATTTTCATCATACGCTTCAATCTGCAAGGAACTACAAACTGATGCGTTAGTTGGCTATAGACTCACTTTAAAGTCTTGAATTCGCGCTTATGAGCTCCACACGCAGATATTTTGGTATCAGGTGGGATATCAGAATTTCTAGTTTTGATATAGCATACAGCATGATGTTTTAATGAGGTATTACAACCACAATTTTTTCATAAACACAGCATGTGACACGTTAATACGAAACGGGACCGCGAATCCGGCTGATAATTTCGGCGAAATGCACTCTGGTTATTTAAACTTCACAACCGTTTGCTTCTACTCACTTCCTTGTTTGTTAATTTGTAGCTTTTCAAGAACTTATTGATTGACTAGGATCAGTTCCGCCCACAGACGAAGCAGGTAAATAAAGTGTTTCAAGACTCCTAGAACTAATTCCTGGTAATGTGACATCCGTAAGCATATTGAAATTACAAGACTTTGTTCGTAACAGCAAAAAGCAACTAAACATTATGAGCTACATGACCGTGAATAATGGGAGGCAAGGTTCAGACACTGTAAATTCGTTAAAGTGTTGTAAGCCTCGTACCCAGACTCTTGTTCCGCTAGAAAAACTTTCAGATAAATCGCTTTGATATTTGTTAATTTTTTCCTCTCGAAATTAATGGAAAAAGCCGTTATAATTCCCAGTCACATTTCATCATGCCATGACTAACGTTTCGCCTAGCTCAACGTAAGTTTGTCCATTACATTATTTGCTCTTTCTTTGTCAGCAAAAACCTGGTTTGGTGGCTAATTACTTACACGTATCCCATTTTGTCAGCATTGTATACATTAGGTAATCTGTCAAGCAAAATGAACTCGGTAAGCTCTTTGTAAAACAGGTCCAAATACACCAACTCTTTAGACCCGCTGAATGAGTCTTCTGCAACAAGCAAGTATATAATATTCTGAGGATGAAGAAAGCAGTCTTCTGGGATTTGGCACCGTGTATATGTGGTGTTAACCGACGTTTCGGAGGAACGTATCGCCTCCATCTTCAGGGTAGAAGAAAAATATAAGAAATCCGCAAAAGCGAAGAGACCGTGAGAACCGGTAAAAGCAGTCTGCTTCAAAGCCTCAAATCTTACATATAATATTCTGATTTTACAAGAAATAATTCCAGGGGCCGTTCTTCATAAGAAATTAAGATATTTACAGTAATCTTCGTTTTGTAGGGAAAAATATGATTCGCATTCTCTGCAACAAAAAACTATACTTATCTCTCTAAGAAAGGTGAAAAGTTATAGGATATTCATACTTTCACTGCCCCATAATTATGAAACGTTAGCTGTTTCTACTGATCATTTCATAGAGGAAATATGGCTTTCACGTTGCATCGAATATTTATTTATTTGAATATCCTGATATCTCCCCAAAGGACAGGAATAGAGCTATTGAACACCTTAGCCACTTAGCGAAACGAAAATTTGTTTCTTTCTACCTCTCATATGGCCTTTTCCCTGGTATTATCATCCCATTTCGACTTCATCTTGGTCATGCTTTTGCTCATATTCCTGTAGGAAACATATGTTTTTATATGAGTGTTCAAGCATGAAACGTGATAACCCCATTCATATAACAACAGACGTTTCTTCTTTTGGCTTGTTTTGGACTTCATACATCGTCTGGCATATAAAAGACAAAAGACCACGACGTTTCGGAGACTAGATCTGTCTCCGTTTTCAGGTGGGTAGGGAAGGACAAACCTACTCAGTTGGGCCCGTTACAAAGAGCTAGTCTCAATCACTGTACCAGTGAAGACGGAGACAGATCCAGTCTCCGAAACGTCGTGGTGTTTTTTCTTTTATATATAAGATGGTGGATGAAGTCAAAAACAAGTCAAAATAAGTACAGTATACACCATCGTAATAATCCCTTCAAGTCCACACACGTTTCCTCATTTAACTCTACAATGAAGGTGGTTTACTTAATTTAGGATCCTGGCAGCACTGAACACTCAATTCATTTTGAATCTATCAGCGAAACGTTTCATAATCTACAACGTTTGCGTTTACAGTAAGCAGTTACAGTTTGGAAGCGAGCAGAGCTACTGAATGCAATATGCAGCAATACCAAATTAAGAATCGGCGAATTTTGATAAGTATGTACTTACTTCACATGCAGTGAAAAGTTCCTTTCTGTCTCGGATACGCACGATATGAACTACATTTTTGTGTTCAGAGATGGCGCGGAACACTTCGCTTGCTAACACACGCGTCAGCTTCGATGAAAGATTTTGCTTCCCAGATATTTATCGGCCGTTAACTTAAGGCGACACTTTTCGCGCGCCTGCCCCAATTGATAGGACTCATCCCTATTGAGTTTAGTGAATCACTCTTGTGCACATTTCCGATAGTAACAAATTCCCACTACTTACTTACTTACTCATGGAGCTGAGCCCTTCTGGAGGAGCCGCCAATTCTGCAGCTACTCAAGAATTTCCCAGCATTTTATGGAACCCGAAGGTTTATTACGGTGTTCACAAGAGCCCTCCACTGGTCCCTATCCTGAGCCAGATCATTCCAATCAATACCATCCCATCCTATCTCTCTAAGATCCATTTTAATATTGTCCACCCACCTATGCCTTGGTGTTCCCAATGGTCTCTTTCTTTCTGGCTTTCCCACCAATATCCTATACGCATTCCTCTTCTCCCACTAACCTACATTAAATCTGTCAGACGCAGCCTAAAATCGCAAGCACCTCAAAATATTCTCCATCGCAATGCGTGTAACAACGTATAAACGGAGTTGTACACAAACGCCGTAAGTATGTTTATGAACTTTCTCCGTAAAGAATTTCGCGTCATCTTCTAACGCAATCGACCTGAACGCCAAATACACATTTACGGATCGCCCATATTTTTGCTTTATATTGTGTACAAATATTACCTTCAATTTCGAAAATATATTCAAAACGCCTATTTCGAAATAACATTTAAGGATTCTGACCGCCTTTGTGGTCTAGTAGTCAGAGTTCCTGGTTACAGATACAGAAGTCCGGGTTCGATTAACGGCACTACCAGATTTTGTGAGAAGTAGTGGATCCGGAACGGGATCCACTCAGACTCGTGATGAGGAGCTATTTTAAGGAAAAAGTGGCTCCGGTCTATGAAACCGAAATTAACAACCGTGGGGATTCGTTACACTGACCACGCGACACCCTCTATCCGATAAAGTTGGCATTAACTTCGCCGACAAGCGGCGGGCCCTCGGTCGGTATAGTTCGTTTGCGGACTAAAACCACTGATTTTGTCTTTGTATTTAAGGAGGATAGCCTCCAACAGAAATATTACCACTATAGTAGTGTCTGTACTATTTCCAACAACGAAAAACTACAGAGGTAGGGTAGCATTCAGTGACATGAAACTCATACTAATATTTACTAAAATTCATCAGTTAGTTATGTACTTTTGAGGATATATGCTGATACATCTATATGATAACATAAACTTGTATTTTCTTATCATCAAGAAAAGCGTGCAAAAAAAAAGTATGTCCTGTGGTATCGAATGAGAGAGACATTAGACCTTACACACAATAATTCGTAATGCGATGAATAATTTGTGGGATTATGTAAAACAACGCGCGTGTGTAAAACACGGCATTTGTGTTCCATTACAAGTGGATTTTCTAAAAATAGTTTATTTTTCTTAATTAATTCCGAAGGAAATCTAAATATTAAAACACTAGAATTTTAAAATGCACAGAGTGAAATACACTTCCAAGATTGTTTTCTGGAACAAAAAATCTCACTAAACATTACATGGCCTTTCTTTGTTGCTTGAAGGAGTTGCCAAGATATTCTCAACGCTATGGACCTTATCTCTTACCACGACAATGAATACATACAAATAAAACAAGGTTTTAGTGGCTCTCAGACTGGGATTGGCTTCAAATAGCAGATCTCGCCAAAACAATAATTACATTTTAGGTACAGTCAATTTAATGTTAACGAAGGTTTTGTGCCTGTTGGTTTAACATTCTGTAATTAGATTATCGGAGCTCCCTGCAAGCACACAGTTTTTCAGTAATAGTGGAATGACATGCGTTAAGGCTCCAAAGGAAGCAGCATAAATCATATCTGTGGAGCTCAGCGAGGAGGGCGGGAAGGAAGGATGGAGAAGGCACCACAAAACAAATAAATGAAGAAAAATATATTTAAATACAGACTCAAATTAAAGAAATGGGAAAGAAAGATATACAGGAATACAGAAAGAAAACGTAAAATTTGTTACCAAACAGTTCACTGTCCGTGATATGACTGAGACTCCACAGATCAGGATGACGGGCAAAGCGAGAAATTCTGTGGCCTAAGAACGCGACTTTGAAGCTCGCAAAAATTGGTCTTCTCTTCTTCTTCTCCTCCTCTTCCTCCTCAGCATCATCATCGATTGAGTAGTTCCGACTGACGGCACGACTTTATCAGTATCTGGATTACATAACGTCCAACGATAGATATTCTGATAATGATGAACTGGGGAAGGATTGGAGAAGGACATGGTCATGGTCCAATGTAAGTAACATCCCGGCGCTTTCTTGGAAGAACTGAAGACAATCATGAAAATCGTCATAAAATAGGCGCTATCCCATCCGCAATTCGACTCAAGCACCTCCCTAACTTACAAAAAGTAATTTCGCTTAGAAGCCAAGTCACGATTCTAGTGGCGATAGAATCTCTTCTCCTTCCGTTTGTTTAAATTCCAGTTAGTCGGCCAACGAGTCTCTCTCCTCTGCATTCTTTCAGTTGACCATAAATTTATATTGAAGTGTTCAATTTTGGATTACTCTTCAATAATATGACAATTTATAATACTTACATTCGTTGGTCATGTTTTACTTTCTCATAAACGCAGTACGAGAATGTACTGCTGTGGTGAACACATTTATCTCAAGATTTTGTTAAGGTTTCCACGTTTCCAGCACACATATATACGAAAGCATAGTAGGTATGAGAAGGTATTCTCATATTCAAACGATGAATCTCGTAATTTTGACGGGTCTACATGATTTCAGCCAACCGCAGTACGAAAAAGTGGTTTCGGAATGCCGTCTCGTACTATGTATGTGTGTATGTACGTCCGTATAGCTCAGTCGATTGGGTCAGACGGAGTAAGATCTTCACCTGACAACGGAGGCTGAGCCCAGTCTCGGAAAGTCGTCTAAAAATTACGACCACAGACAATATCTAAAACAATAAAAATTCTATGTTCTAGCTCGTATAATAAGCGACTAACAATGGTCTTCAAAACAACAATCGATTTTGTTTCCAGGGCAAAGTAATCAATGTCAACCGCACATCAGAAATCTGTTTATTCGTGGGACGGATTTCATTGTCCTTCGGTATTCAGTAATCAACAATGGCCTACCGAGAAAAAATCAACTTCGTTTCAGTCAGAGTAAACAGTATATAAAACGGTATTTGTAGCCAGCGGCAGTCGGAAGTAGCAGTCGGACCCCTCCTCTGGTCGAAAAGGGGGCCCCATTTAAAAACAAATAGATATTCTTGAAACGAACAAAAATATGTTAATGTGTCACGACGGGGCCCGAAACCAAGAATGATTGTGCACCTCTGCACAATTTTCTTGTTACAATCAATCTTAGTTTTTGTTTTAAAAAGTCTTTGATTATTTTGCTGTATCCGATTTAGCTCAAAAAGCAATATTTGTGAATGACCTTCCGATGTCGGCGGCCATACTTTTAGTCGCTGTATGTAAGATAAAGTAAAGGTAAAAGAAAAAAAAGTAAAGTTATCCCTGTAACAGGCCGTGAAGGCCCATAGGGTTGTGAGAGGTTGAGGGCCCCACATTATCTAGACAATCGGCTCAAAGATGGCGGTAACGTTGTCAGCCTTACGCGCCGGCCGTGCTTTACTCCCAGGAAATTAATCCTGGTACTCATTTCTGTCAGAGGCTGAGTCGACCCCAGGGCCATAGTGCTGCTAGAAGGAATAGGTCAATTGAAAAAAAAAATCCATTGACCTCATCGGGACTTGATCCCCCGAACTTCCGACTTGTAGCATAGTACCTCAACCAGCTACGCTACCGCGTACCCCATATGTAAGATAACTGGTTATATTTACTTCCAAACACAAAATTTCTTTCAGTGACGAAATTTTAGATAGAGGAAAGTCTACTTGCAACTGCAGACGTCCAAATACTGGGTTATAAAAGGATGACACACGGTAAGTTTCAGTTAATGTACTTTTCATTAGCTTTTATATTCCCACCTCCATTAGCTAAGTGACTGCGGCGTGCTGGCCGATTGGGTATTACGGTTCGATTTCCAGAAAGTGCAAAGATTTTGGTCTTCTCCACAGAGCACGGAGAGGCTCTGGGACCCATGCAGCATCATATTCAGCGGTTACTGGGGCCTCTTTCTGCTGGGATAAAAGCAACTGTGACGTGAAGCTAAACACTAACCTCTATTCGGTGCCTGGGTTGCACTTTTCCATACCGACTCATGGCGTGGTGCTTATCAAAGCAAAGGGGTAACTTCAGACGTGGAACAGCTGAGTCAGTATAGAGACTAGGCTATGGGCTGGACGACCGGAGTTAGATTCCCGATTGGACGAGATACTGTTCTGTTCTCCATAGCGCCCTGAGGGGCTCTGGGGTCCACCCAGCCTCCTATCCAATGAGTACCGTGGGGTAAAGCGGCCGGTCGTGAAGCTGAATATTCACCTCCATCTAGTGTCGAGTTTAAGAATGGTGGAGATATACCTCCACTTCCCCATGTGCCTTCATTGCATAGTGCTTAATTAAGTATAGGGATAACTTTACGTTTTATGCTTATCTTTTATTTCGGCTTTTACTGTTTTAATCACCCCTCCCTTCTACTTCACAAAAAATAACTGTATCCCCCACGTCATTTCTCAAGACTATTACGCAACAGACCCTGCTTCATAACACCTCAACCGTCCTGGGTTTAACATTTCTTTTACTCGCTTTGCTATGGACTACAGAAATTATTTTCCCAACACTTGAGGCAGAATTTATTTTTTATTGTGACATATCCCCTCACTTCTTTCAGCAGTTATTATCTTGCCCATAATAGCGGTTATTCTTGTAATTTAACCAAACACGCATCCAAACTACCAACCCCAACTCCTTGCATAAGGGGGAAGAAATCCCTCAGAATTTTGCCTTAAGGCTGTAATGACTTCATAAGAAGGGTAGGATAGAATAACAGAAGAGAAGGGACGTATAAAATTTCTCTGTTTTCGTTTTGTAATTCAAATTTAAAATCTGACAAAAGAATACATGAAAAGGCTGGAGGCTGTAGCAATGGGGTGTGGTACATTAAACCGCATGCGTAAGTCACAAGTAAAGGCAGTTTCAATTAAAATGAGAACACAGGATACAGATTTGGATTGATTATATTGCGCAGTTTTCCTTGTGATGTTCGTATGTCTAACATACTAGTATTAAAGCGGTAACTTATTATATCCCTTGAAACCTGCAAAGCTGCTTCATGCTGGCTTTACAGTTAACATAGTGTAACATGGGGCCCAATCAGCCCCGTATGGATGCCGGGGGTAAAGCATCTGAGACGTGAAGCTGACCACTCACCTCAAACTAATGTCGAGGTAAAGAATACGCGAATCTATATATCCATTGCATTGTGCTTAATTAGTTAAACACAGGGACAGCTTTACCTTTCACGGGGAACTGTAATGACAACTTCTTACCGAATTATAATGTCACATCCGATGTATATACGTCTAAATTCGGTATGGTCTCTTCGTGCATGTATTCTGTATAGAGTTATCAGAGAAAATAAACAAAAATAAGCCTCTTCTGATATTAGGTTTACGCTTTCATCATTCTGCACACTGAATTTTCAAGCATCAATGAAAATATAAAGCGAATGATAGGAACGTCAGAAAGGAAAACCTTACAGACTTCCTTACTCTTTCAAAATTTCTCTTTATTCTTGTTCCGAAATAAAAATTTGCCTCCGTTCCGTTTCTGAGGCTGACTGAACTATTCCCCAGCCTAAGTCTCGTCTTCACGTAGCGAGTTCAGCGGTCATCGTGTTTCATCAGAAGGGTCCTTGTTTTTTTATTGCTAGTGGGGTGGGACTAAGTCCCTTGTACCGCGGCCACTTCTGGCCTATTGTACCAGCCCCAGATGATAGGTGAGGGTGATAGCAATTGGTGGAATGAAGATTGGCAGGGGAAACCGAAGTACTCAGAGGAAACCTGCCCTAGCGCCACTTTGTCCACCACAAATCCCATTTGACAAGACCCGGGATCGAACTCGGGCCGCCGCGGTGGGAAGTCAGCGACTAACCGCTTGAGCTATGGCGCGGTCTTAAGGTCCATGTACTATGTATACACTTGCCAGCCGCCGTGCCCCTCCGATTTCTTTCATTAGCCTTGCGAGTAATGCTTTATTCCCCTGAGGACTTTACCGGCGCCTTGCAGAGTAGACAGTCGATCGAATGTCGTCTTCAAGAGGCTCGGCCTAACCTCTCGCTGTACTGCGCGGCTGGTTATTACTCCACCGAGAGGGCTGCCTCGTCCACTCAAAGCAGCTTCACGTAACACAAAATGTAGTGCAATGGGGAATATTTAGACCGCAGAGAGGGGAAGTAAGAAGAGAAAAGAGAAATTTCGCAATTTGTACTCTTCCTCAAACAGGCTACACTGGCAGAACGAATTGCTAGTGACAAATGTATAAATTGAGACATGTAGCCCCATTGCCAGGCAACGACTCGGTAAACACATTCCCGCGACAACGAATACGTAGGCAAAAATCTGATAACTTCTGTTTCTATGCAACGGCGCTGCAAATACAACAATAGAGGAAGTGGTATTTTCTATGTGGTTCGCATATAGCCACTGCTGGGCAATGATGTGTTTTCAATGTGGTCCGACCCGAGTTTATAAAACGAGAATACAACAATAATTGACAGTTGAGTTGAGAGCTCAGCTGTGGAGTGTTAACCAGCGAACAACGGAAGCTGAAGACTGTCCATTGCTAAGATTCTTACCAGGAGACGTGTATTGAAGACATGGCAGAGGAATAGCCCTTGTGGAGAGCTGTTACCAAGTAGACTATTGAAAGGAGACCGAGAAGACTTCCTGTTGAGTGATTTGTAGTGTGGAAATCAGCAATACTTTTATAGTTATTAGTAGTTAGGACCTATGAGTGGTCAATAAATATATTCACCAATCCGAATCCCATCTATAGTCACTAATAAACATTACAATATATTTCAGCTGGAAGACATGAACAGAAGAGGCCAATGAATTATGCGTACATGGGACAATACTGAAAAGATTTTAAATAAATATGGTGGGAGGACATGGATTGGATTCAACTGGCTTACAAACATACAGTTTAGGCTTCTTGTAAATATTACACTGAACCAAGATTATGTTGCCTTCATCTTCCGGGTAGATCTGTCCGCCTTGACGATGGAGGCAGCAGGTACCTCCGAAACGCTGGTATACATTTATCATACTATACGGCGTCACATCCGAGAAGTCTGTAATCTTGTTGGCCACCACAGTAAGAATCTTAAATCTCAAGCTAATTAACTTTCTGATTTCATGAAGGGTGCAGACTCTTTTACGAACTAGGAACACGCTTAGCTTATCACTGAACAAAAACTCTACCCATGTGGTCGGTTAAATGTAGCGAGCAAGTTCCTAAAAAGGAAGATCCTCTTCCACCCCCTCTGCTTAATCCACATTCAGATACCATAACTTGAATATACCAATGAACATTTACATTTTATAACACGTAATTATATTTGATTTTATGTCTACACATCAGCAGTTCCCTTACCGCATCAAGAATTATTACAGAAGGTCTCACCATTAAACAGTTCGTCCATATTTAAACAACTGGAAACAAGTGACATAATACCCATGCTTGGGAAGAGGGTAATACCACTCATAACTAGAGAACGAGGGAGGGTCTAACATTTCCCTGTAACTGGACACATGATTAGACATATCGTCTAACGGATATGAAACTCATATTAACGAGGCGCTTCTCTTGAATCATGCGACTGTAGGTCATTATGTAACTTAGTACCAATCATATTAATTGGGCTCTGAGAGACCAATCAATTGTAGTGCCCTGTACGTTATATTCTCTCTCAGGATGTTCTAATATTTTATGCCGGTACGAAGCAATGGGGAGAGGATGTGCTTCTATAATTGTATCGATACTGGGCAATCTCAGGGAAGAGGGACGCCATGAGGTCACACTAGGCCATAAAATACTTAACCATATTATGGCTAACTTAATTAATAGACTGGGGCGTAACAGAATGGATACAGAACATAAAACAGGCTTACGGGGAACCTCTTTTACTGACGTTAAAAATTGAGTTATTCATTTCAAAAACTGATCCTTATATCGGCTTTCCTAACTAACTAATAGATCAACTATCAAACAAAATCCATTGGCCTGAGGATCCCTGAAAAGTCAACAGTTGCTAAGCCATTCAAATTATTATCAGAAATTCTGGAACCTGAAAAATCACTACCATGCTCACAAGAACCGGTCACTCTTCCTTATCCTGAGTCAGATGAATCCAGGCTACACTTCCACCCTATTTCTCTATGATCCATCTACCCTTAAGTATTACTAATGGTCTCCAAATTAATTTGTAACTTAATAATTATGTACCATCTGATGATGATCTACGCGCTTGACACATGCACTGGTAAAGAATAACAACAATAATATTTAATACTGACTTTCTATTAAATTTGATTTGATTTTCATTAACTTTATTAACAAGTTGCTGCATATACATTGATTCCGTAACAAAAGAGGGCGCAGAAAAGAATAACAGTCTTCCATCTAGTCAAGAAATTGCTCACTTGTGTGGTATACAAAAATTTGATATTGCAGTTACAACAGGCCGCCAGTAGTCCCTACTCTGAGCCAGATGAATTCAATCCACATCCTCAAATAATATTTATTTAAGATTCATTTTAATATTATGCTCCGGTTAAAACCCACGTCTCCCAAACTGTCTCTTACCTTCAAGATTTCAGATGTCTCTCATAAGTGTCACACACTTCCCAGATTTTATCTTCCTTAATGTAGTAAGGCAAATTATATTTGGTGTCAGGTGATATAAGATAAGAAAACCTGAACGGAAAACACCACCTGTAAGATCTAGGCATAGATGACAAAACATAAAAATGGAACAAAGTACAATTAATAGGAAGGTATCGACTGGATCTATCTGGCTGGTTGGGGACAAGTGATACGGTGTCGTGAACATGGCAATGAACTGTGAAAAGTTCCATAACGGCAAGGAGTTTCGTGACCAGATGGGAGACAATAAGCTTCTCAAGGAACATTATGCTTGGAATTAGTGCAGTAAGTTCGTAGTTGATAACGTATATAAGTAAACCAAAAACACGGTAACGTGAGGAAGGAGAAAATGAATTGGACAAAACAGAAAATAATTCAAAGTAACAAATTGTGTTTACCTCGGCCTTCGCAAGTTTCTGATCCGAAGAGTTATGCTGCATTGCTTATTACAAATTACTAACCGCATTTTCTACAATTTTATAACAAATTTACACTATACACTTAATTTCTGATGTGTTGGCGCCGTTAGCATGGTAACAACGTTGGTAGTCTTTCTTTTTTTTTAGCTTATTTGGGTGGGGTGGGACTGAGACCACTTGTAGGTTAGCCACTAACTGGCCTATTGTACCAGCCCCGGATGATAGATGATGAGTGTGGAGCAGTCGGTGGAATGAGAATTGACAGGGAAACCAAGTACTCGGAGAAAACCTGCACCAGTGCCACTTGGTCTACCACAAATCCCACATGACCTGATCTTGGCTCGAACCCGGGCCAAAGCGGTGCGAACTCGGAGACTAATCGCCTGAGCTATGGAAAGGCCTAAAACAAATGGTAACCAGATGTGCAACACTAACGTTTCATCCTAATATGAGGACCAAAACTAAACACTAGATAAACAGAACATGAAAAGAAGTTTAATTTTACGGAGCTCTGGTCACCTTACTAAATTAGACTTCATTTTCCTTCTTCTCTAGTAACTTAATACGTTTTGTAAGAAAGGGAACCTACCGCCGAGTCACAAGCCAAAACACGAAAATTGGGTGGAGCCCAGTGAACTAAATTCCTAGGATCAGGTTTCAAACTGGGAACAGAAAAAGTAATACTAACATTATCAGGTTTCGAGAGAAGTCAGAGCGAGCAAAGGAGCTCCAGGTTTATAAGATAAACGGTCCGACATATCTCAGTGGGAGGGTTATTCTGCAGTAAACTCAAGAGTAGGGAGAAAACAAAGAGAAAAATGAAATAAATAACGAAAGAGAATAAAAAGAAATAAAAGGATGATACAAGGTAAGGAAGCGAAGAAGAGAAAGACAAGATATAAAACAAAACAAATTGCAAGTATGAGAGAGAAAGGGGAAAGAATATAATAGAAAATAAGAAAGAAATAGAAAACGGGAAGAATGAAGAATATAATTCAAAGTAAGGGAGAAGAGAAAGAGGGAGAGAGAAAGCAAACAGAGAGTTAAATAAAGATGGAACAGAATAAATTACAAGAGAACATTTAAACCACGTTGTGAAATAAATTTTCTCACTGGGTGACGGATTCGATTAATCCCTGGGGAATACATGTTAATCATCACTGTGTACGTTTTCATCACAGCCATTCGTAACAACAGATCACTTTCGGGATTCTGTCAACGGTTTGCCTCATGGTGCTGCCAATATATAGGGCTCTTAATAGATCAATCCATCGCAAACAGCCTTTTCCAAATCGCGGAATGCAAGTCTCTACGGTTTCCCGCTTTTGTTAAGTGGTCAAAGCCGCAGTATCTGGTCTTGTGCACCTGCGACTTTCATGAGTGAGAATATGGAAACAAGGAGTTAGAAGACTCATACAACCAACTTCCTTAATGCATAGATTTCCAGATCTGCAGATCTGTTATTATTATTATTATTATTATTATTATTAGTAGTAGTAGTAGTAGTAGTAGTAGCAGCAGCAGTAATATCATCATTTTCTATATATATATATATATATACTGCGCTATCTCCTACAAAATTCTAATCTCTCCGGTGATTCGTCCATTAGTTTTTGGTATCAAATTGAAAATTATGGAAAATACCATTAGAGCGGCCATGTTGTTAGTAAAAATTCTACAAAGAAATATCCTTAACAGAAATGCAAATTTTTTCGAAGTGCATTACTTTAAGCCGATTCGGGGCCTTAAATTAAGTCCATGTTTCCGTCACGATGTTATTGCCTTCTGATGATAGCTAGTAGAGGGCGAAATATGTGAGGGCAATTTTTATGTTCAGAGGAATATCCTACATGAAATAAGAAAACGGAAGGCTAATTGGATTGGTCATGTTTTACGCAGAAACTGCCTTCTAAAAGAAGTTATCGAAGGAAAGATAGATGGGCGGATAGAAGTGACAAGAAGACGAGGAAGAAGACGTAAGAAGATGCTGGATGAACTTGGGACAGAAGAGGATACTGTCATTTGAAGGAGAAAGCTCTAGATCTCATTAAGTGGAGGAACTGTTTTGGAAGAGACTGTGGACCTGTCGTCTTGACAGATTACTGATGATGAAATTAAATTTGTCCCGTTTGATGGACCCCACTACTCAGTCAGGTCTACGGGTACATAAATATATAGTTAATGAAAATACAGTTGATCGTGTTTATACAAGCATTCCTTTACTAATGCTTAAACTTATTTTGTGTCTTTTTTTGGCTCGTAGGGAAGAGATAGTTGGAAAAATTAATTTATTAATAAGAGCCCAATAACTGCTGATCGCATTTTAATAAAACTCAGTAATAAGGAATAAAGCGGCAGGGTGTGAAGCTGACCACTCACCTCCAACCAGTGCCGAGGTCAAGAAAATGTGGATCTACATATCCGCTCCCCATACGCCTTCATTCCGTAGTGCTTAATTAGATAAACACAGGGACAACTTCGCCTTCACCTTAAATAGTGAATTTTACTAAAAATCTGTCGACACATTTAAATTTTGTTTAAAAGCGGACGAAAATAACTCTGACTTACGTGAAGCCACGTATTTAATTTTGGGCGCATTTGGATCAGCAAATATTCTTCAGGACAAAAGTTATAAAGAAGAATGTAAAACAAACCGTGAATCCAATGCACTTCTGCCACACATCGTACAATTTTCGAGTTAATGAAAGAAGAGTGACCAGACGCACAACTGTTACGCTATGAGCACCTCTCCTACCTCCCTAACCTCTGTACTAGATGGAGGTCAATGATCGGCTTTCGCTCATGCTGCTATACTCCCCGGGGGAAGAGGGTTTCCGGGACTCATTGCACAGGGTGTGGACTGACTGAGTGGGCCGCCCAGCCGGTATAGACGTGGAAGTTAATTCACTTGTTAAATGAGGCTAAGTTCTCGAAATTTGGACAGTTCACTTAGGGGGATCTATTTAAAGGAAGTGCGTTACATTCGAGAAAACAGAGCATACAGAGTCCTCATTATGTTAAGTGAATGAAATGAACCAAAATGGTCCATGGAGTATATTCCTTCTTGAAACGTTAATAGTCACTCAGCTAGAGAATAAATCCCCTGCCTCCATGAACACTAAGGCTCCTTGTTTTGTTCACATGAATGCCTAGTAATTCTATTCAAGGGACAACAGTCTGTGAGACGAACAAATGACCTGAGTTCGTACGTTCTAACAAGCACAGAAGGCCACAATTCCTTCGTGTCCTGTGTAACACAGTTTCAAGAGCTTTATACAGACACAATCTACAACCGGAACGAACAAATTGGGCAACAGTTTTCGTAATGTTATTTATTTAAATGCAAAATCAATGGCGCAACTGGGAAGAGAGACACGACTAGTAGATCTAATGAAGTGTACATAACGGCGTGCTCTCAGCAGGAGACCAGATTCAGGGAGTACCCCCAGGTTCCGTGCACACAAACACAAACCTGTGCAACATCAGGTCCGCGATAACCTCACTTGCCTAATCTGTCCCAGTAACTTGACCGCCTCTGTGGTCTAGTGGTCAGAGTTCCTGGCTACAGATCCAGAGGTTCCGGGTTCGATTCCCGGCGCTACCAGATTTTGTGAGAAGTAGTGGGTCTACAAGTTCCACTCAGCCTCGTGAGGATAATCGAGGAGCTACTTGAATGGGAAAGTAGCGGCTCCGGTCTAGAAAACCGGAATTACGGCCGTAGGTATTCGTTGCGTTGACCACACGACACTCTGTATCCATTACAGTTGGCATTAACTTCGCCGACAAAAGTCGGTCGCTCGGTCGGTATAGTTCGCTTGCGGGCTAAAGCCAATGAGTTTTTTTTTGTCCAAGTAACTTGAGGTATAGGGGACCCTCAGACATATTTCATCTAATTATACGTAATAAGACTTCCCTAGAAAGGTAATACTTATTCCGATGGTGAAAAAATGTGATCCCAGTTTTGAAATGTTAATGAGATTTACTACCGTATTCAAAATAAATGCACTTTAGATCCTGTCCTGAGAAAGTTTGTGCCCTATTTATCTGCCATCCGTTTTCATACTTTCCTAACGTCCACAAATAGGTCTTCCAGAGATGCCTCTCCCTGTGATTTAGGAACATAAGTTTGTACGTAGATTTTGTTTTCTTATGTGAGCTACATGTCCACTCCATCAAATAATTCTTCACATGATCATGGAAATAAGAAGCACGTACTTTACCATTTCTGAGTCACATGTATCCCCTCCGTTCGACAATTGATAATGTAAACAGTTGAGGAAGAGCAAAAAATACAATTTAAGCTCTTTATTACGTAACTTTAGCTTTACTTCCTGTTACTTCCGTTTTCTAGAGGTATCAATGGCTTAATTTATCCTGAAAAACAATGCCCCCAACAACACTCTCATTCCTCCATATTTGATCTGGGCGTGGTTCTTAATTAAGCGTAGTAAAATTTTAAGTTTGATGAAGACAAAAACAAATTTGTATAAGTACCTTTGTTTGTATAACATCAGGATGAGTGGGCGAGCTCTGTTTGGATTAGGCAGTCAGTTGCATGAAGACACAGTAGAAGGGTGTGGGCCATAAACATATTAGCAGGCTATGCGCGCCGCCAATTTGCAAAGCAGTTAATGAAGTGTGGAGTGGACGGAGCCACCACCCCGCACAATACAGTCCGTTGTTCCCGGCTGTTACTTGCATGAGAGCGAGAGTCACAGCATTCTACTGTAAATACGACTGCATCAGTCATACACACAAAACGTAGACATAATATCCTAGGTGCTGAGCACAGTGACCGAGCAGTCTAAGGCATGAATTGTTTTCTCTCGCTTGAAAGCTGGGATCGTGGGTTCGCATCTCCACACTCTGTGTGTTTATTTTTTTCTCTGTGTAGGTAGCGGCCTTGACACGGGCTGATCTCCCGTCCAAGGAGTCCTATCGACTGTATATAGGATAAAGTAACTGAAAAATCGATCAAGGCCCAACAGAAGGCTATAAAGCCGTGATAATTCAATTCAATTCTTTATTATTTATGTGCTGAGCCAACAGCCACAAGGCCAATTACAGACACAGCACAGTGTAGATAAAAGAAGTTACATACTGGACAAACACAACATAAAGTCAAAGACTAATTAAAGGTAAGCATTGGAGGAAGAACACATTAATGCATATAAAGAAAGAAACAAAACAAAAGAATAATAATAATGATAATAATTCCATTAAAAATTAAAATTAAAATAAGAGGTGAGATTTAGGGACTTCTACGTTCGTAGCAGCTGTACCTCTGATGAAGATACTGAAGGTTTCAAGTCTGTAGATTGATGTGATGTGATAGCTATAATCCCTTTCGATACTGTTATATGTAATAAGTAATTACAAATTAAAAATCTGCATTTTGTGCGTTATCCAACTCNTAATGACCTATGGATTGATATTTTGGGGGAACTGTTATTATAGTAACACAATATTTAAACTCCAAAAGAGAATTATTAGAATTATGGTAGGGATTGGCAATAGGAAATCGTGTAGAGAATACTTTAAAGAACTAAATATATTACCTTTACAATCACAATATATATATTTACTTTTGATATTTGTGATTAAGAACAGTGAACACTTTAAAAGAAACTCCCAGAGGCATAACAGAGACATTAGGAACAGTCTCGATATGCATTACCCACGGTCTCATCTGTCACTGTACCAAAAAGGCTTACATTATACAGGGATTAAGGTTTTTAATAGACTGCCTGCTCCTATAAAACTATTGTCAAATGATATAAAACAATTTAAAAGCGCATTGAGGGAATTCCTGTATC
>NW_019730585.1:1082659-1174802 GCF_002891405.2 Cryptotermes secundus | reverse complement strand
ATTTTTTCCAAGAGTCCTCTAATTTCGTGACAATATACAAGATTGTAATCTTGAGAGAAGAAGGGTAGCAGATCCGTTTCTCTTGTGCGGTAAAAGGAAATTTTGGTTTCTTGTTCCAGTAAATTTTTGTCGTTCAACCTAGAAGCCAGTAATTCAGAAGCTTCTTTTGACAGGTTGAGATCTCTGATGAGGTCATTTAACTCATCCTGGTTAAAACGTTGAGGGATTGACGACGCCATCTAGTGGATTTTGGGGGAACTCAGTGGACAGCAGACTGCAAATAGGGCAAATATACAGGAACCAATCCTTGCATATGAGATTTAGAACTGCACAAAATACAATTAGAACTGCACATTTTGTGTAGAACTGCACGTTACAAAAACGCTGATCTAAAAAAGTAGAGCTGGTAGAGAAAAACTGATTTTATATTTAGATTCAGCGCCTTAAATATAACTAAAATTAGTTCTAAAATCCTAGACACCCAAAAAAAATTTTTTTTTGTAGGCCTGTTATATGTGTAGGCTATTCTTATTTCATTTTACCTATTTTATTGTTGACAAAGCTCTGTATAGGAACTGTTTTTTCTTTTATAATTAACTTTGACGTGTTCTACATCCTGTGGCATGTTTGTCAATAACGATCTATGGAACAAATAAAAAGTGAAAGTGAAATTAAAGATACACGTATTTACACTAATCACATAAATACGATAAAACTTAAAGGTGCATTTACACTGTTGTAAACCTACTCGGTTGGGCCCGTTAGAAAGAGCTAGTCTTTTCACTGGCTCAGTGATCCTTCCCTACTCACCTGAAGACGGAGACAGATCCAGTCTCCGAAACGTCGTGGTCTTTTGTCTTTTACATACCAGACGATGAAGTCCAAAACAAGCCAAAACAAGTTAACATTTTTATGATTAGTATATAACACAGAGTGAAGGTTTCCTTGGGCATGAATCTTAATTGAAATTACTCGAAACTTAGTGCCTTAGATTTCCTGTGCCGTACGAGTGCAGAAAGATGAATTTATTGTTCGAGAGTTAGCTCTTAGTTCCAAGTTTGTAGAACTGTACATCCTACGCTCAATGCCTTAGCAGTTCCTAGCACGCATGAATCAATACTGGCTATGAGATTTAACGACCCGGAGAATCAAACCCAGGAACTTCAGGCACGTACAACTAACCCAAGTGAAATATTACAGGGGCATGTTTTTTGCACCCTTACAAAGGAGCCACGTACACCGCAAAATAGGCGCCATTCTTCATCCCATGTCATGCGCAAGGCGATCCCAGGAAAGAAGCGGCGAGAAGACGAGAATACAAAAGACAGCAGAAGAAGGGAAGATATGCAGAGCAGAGAGGAAAGAGAAATGGAGATATCCATAAGAAATGGATAATGGATTCACCAACCTAAAGACGCTTTTGGCCTGAGAAACAGAATGCTCAGAAATAAGAGCAAAATATCCGTTGGGTTATTTACTATATAATTTGAAAACCTTACAGTAAATGGGACCCAAGAAAGTTGAGCAAGTATCTTACAGGCTACATATGGAAGGCTCAAATTCCCAGTAATGGTGGTCGAGTCAGCCTGCGTCCTGTTCAATGGGTAACGTGAATTTTTCCCATCTCCAAACTCTCGTGACTTTTTATTTTTCTTTTGCGCTACAGCCCCAATTTGGGCCCTAGCCTACCTCCATGGAATTCTCCGTTTCACTTCGGTTTACTACATCTTAGATATTTGGTACGACTCCTTGGGTGGGTGATCAGCTCGTCGCAAACCTCTACCTGTACACTAACACACACACACAAACACTGAACATCCATGCCCTGAATGGGATTCGAACTCACGATCCCGGCTTCCGAGCAAGCGAACACAGTGCAGGCCTTACACCGCTCTGTTAACGTGACCGGCTTCGTGTCTTTACATGCATGAAATTGTATTAATTTTAGTCTCGTTTTTACACTACACTCATTCATGTTAATTATGTACTCATCTATTCAAACCCACAGTACAGGACATTAACTGAAGTGTTAATAGTCTTAGTTAATTAAGAAATTCCTTGTTTTTTGAAACAGCAAAATCTCTATTATTTCTTCAAAATTCCACTACAGCCACATCAACTTAAAGCCACTTTTTTCTAATATTCAATTTAACATTATCCTCCCATCTACGCTTAAAAGTAAGGAAATGAATTGTCATCTAATGACATCATCTTCACGCAGAACGTCATGGAAATTAGATTACATACAAATTATGGGTGAGACAGGCGAACACACACAAACAAAATCATACGGAGCGTAAAGTCTTGCGCAGAATAACTGAAGTTCGATGGTTTGAAATTCGCCCTTTCAGTAAATTCATTTCTTTGTCCATCACGAGCATATTGATTGATGTTGTGAATTGAGTGCACAGCACAGCAGTGTATGCGCTATTTTCTCAATGGGCTTCACGTAATGCAGACAAAGATATTTATTACAATGAACGTTTAAACCGCCGTTATTGAGTCACAAAATTACCGCACTATATTGCTATATACAATTGCATCTTTTCAAACCAATAAATTTGTAACCGAACGACCTGTCTCTTCGCACTTTGGAGATAAATGGAACTAAATCCGTTACCAAAATATCCCTGAATAGAGTTTTCACCCCTCACATGCTGAAACTGCGAGGTTAAATGAGATAAAATAAAATTCATAAAAGAATATTGGATTTAAGGAATTTCAAATTTCTAACGATTGAATATAGAGGTTAACTGCCTGTTGGCATTAAATTGCTATCAATTTTTTATTATTACTCTTTGAATTCATTACTCATGATCATGTTTCGCATTACGCTAAATTTAATCCCAATCAACATGGCTTCACCAGAACTAAATCTACAGTTACCAATTGGTGACATTTCTCGACTTTTTGACTCCTATTCTCCGCGGTCAAGGTCAAGCTGATGTCTATTTTGATCTTTCAAAATAGTTACTTAGCCAACAGACAATCTCGGGTTTGCGTTTCTGGCACTCTCTCCCTGCCTTTTCATGTACCGTCCGGTGTGCCGTAAGGCTCTGTTCTCGCGCCTCTTCTTTTCAACTTATTTGTAAATGATTTATGCAACTCTATTAACTATGGCAAACTTTAAATTTTGCCGATGTTTAAAAAATTTCCGCGTCATTAATTCACCACTAGATTGCCTCTTACTTAAATCTGACATTAATTCCGCAAGTGACTGGTGCACTGCTAACTCCATGAGACTTCATATTGCGGAAATGCGTGTTGTGTCATACACCAGGAAATAAAATTCTGTTATGAGTATCAGCTTTGTCATGCTACCACTACAATCATCAGGAGTATTAAGGGCTTAGGTGTTTCCTTTGATTCAAAGTTACATTTTCAGTCACGATGATTACGTAGTTTTTGAATGTATAAAGCTTTTAGGCCTTATTCCCTCCATAACCTACAGATCTTTCTCCCTGGCGTGTTTATATGTTCTATACTTTAGTCAGTTCCAAGTTGGAATATGCCTCGGTAGTTTGGAACTCCATCACCTCGACTGATGTTAACAAGCTTGAGCTCATCCAGGAGAAGTTCGCGTCCGTCTGTTTCTATCGTTTTTGCCCTCATGTTCCATACTGTACTTACACAGATTCGTTAGAGAAATTAAGTCCACATTCTTTACGTAAATGGAGACATGACTTTGGTGCACTTTTTTCTTTTGTTCAGGTCCATCGTGGCCTTAAATCCTGCGATTCGCTTTTGGAAAATGTTAGCCTTCGTGTTCCTCCCAGCAATCTTAGGGACTTCTCATTGCTTGGTATGTCCCTCTAATAAACACTGTCCTTCTGCTCGGTGCGCCTGCGCTGCCAACGTGGTGGGTAAAGATCTCGACATATCTGCATGTGGAGCCGATTCCCTCAATCACATTTTTACTCATGAAACTAAAATTGTTAGTATTAATTTGTTCACAATCCTAATGTTCTTTGTTATGAAGTTCTTGTTAACTATCCTCATCTTCGTTTGTTTGTTTGTTTGTTTGTTTGTTTGTTTCTGCATTAATGTGTTTCTCTTCCAGTATTTGCCTGTAATTAGCCTTTGATTTTATGTTTTGTTTGTCCATAATGTAATTATATGATTCTACCCTTGTAACCGTCCCCTTTCTATCTTTGTATTTATTTTCCGGCTTCGGTAGACCACTTGACTCTTCTCAGGATCGTGTCACGGTATTAACTGTGGCAACGGGGAACTGCAATTTTAAAATCAGTCCACTGCTAGAAATCAAAGACACTATTTCTGCTCTCCACAAATTGTTTATTTCAGAAGCAAACACTATTATTTTATTAGCAAGTACCGAGTAATGTGCCCTTTTTTATTATTATCAAAGATTAATCGAACCAAATAAAGACTTATAAATTTAGATAAACTTGGAGGGTGCAGCGCAATGACGTCTGCCTCTGATGGATTCAAAACGCCGAGTCCCTCTGCCAACTCTATCCTGCAGGAGCGTCGCTTCATCCCCTGTATAGGATTTCAACCGACGGCCTTTCTACCAGACAACAATAGTTTCCTACTGGCTGATTTTAACTGCCAATTCATCATACCATAAGCACTAGACAATCACATAACGAACTTTCAGAATAAAGAGATCTAAAGATATTGAACCCGGAACCCCACATGCGAAGCGGTTATTTCTTAGTTTAGGGTCAAATTACACCCTTCCGAAGACACTTTTATCACAGCTACCCCATTAGCAAAATAAAATTTACATCTTCGGCAAACTACAGACTTGCCTCTCGTGGTGGCCTTGTCCCTTTCCGGTCACCCAAGCTGCAGGTAACAAAACAAGGCAGTTGTTTCTGTGCAGATGCGCAAAGCAAGTCATAACATGCTAATGGATCGGTCTCCCCAATAAATCAGTCACTCTACTGAAATGACTAAAGAGGACAATAGCGTCCACTGCAGAGTTGTAAAAGGTTTGGACTGTCACACCCTGTACTGCGTCTGTAACTGGCTTTGTAGCTGTTGACTGTGCATGTAAATAGTAAAAAACTGAATTATTACTGTACCCTAAATCTTCCTGGGAGTAAAGGGTGGCCGGCGTGTAAGGCTGCCGACCTCACCGCCAATTGTGAGCCGACTGTCTAGAAAATGTGGGAGCTCGACATGTCAGTTTTATGGGTTTGCACAGCCTGTTACAGGGATATCTCTAACTTTTACTTTTTCAAACCAATTCCTTGCATGTAGTTCATGAAATGAAGGGAGAGGAGAGAGATCGTGTACTCGTATGTAGTCCCTATTTTTGTACCCCCGAGAGAGCCTACTGAACGGATTTCAATTAAACTGTATATTGGTGAGGAAAAAATGAAGGAATCCCTAAATATCTTCTCCTCTGAAAATTTTATTGGGCGATTAAATCAGGAAGAATGAGACGGACGGATAATGAAGTTCGCCTGCAACATTTATGCAGGAGAATCTGATGCCAAGAAGCCACTTGTAAATCCTAGGCATAGATGGCAGGATCTACGTAATATTAAAATTAATATTAATGAAAGACAAATGAAGGCAGAGCTGAAATGAAGCAGCTCAGAACAAAATCAGTGGCAGGGTCTTGTGAACAAGGCAATGGGATTTCGAGTTCCTTAACAGGAGGTGAATTTATTGACCAATTAAGCCACTAGCAGCGTTCAAGAAGGACTCTCTCCCGTGGAATTTAGTACAGTGCACTTACATATACCGTGTGTCTGTAAGCATGCTTACATCCAGAATTGAATTGCGAATGTAACATGTGAAGGCATGTAAACAGTTCTTTTCCTTAGATTTGAGTTTCTCAGGGCGGTGACTGTGAACAACATTCCCGTCTGGAATGTGACGTCGTACAGTCTAGTAAAAGTTTACACATCTTTCGAAGGCATGTACTGCCTTCATTTTCAGGGTTAAAGAGCGAGCCCAGCAAGCAAAAAAGAGAGTAGCAGGCAGGCCTATGTTCACTAGGTGTTAGTTGTTTACTCGACTTTCTCTTGGTACCCGAAATTGGAGAAGAGAAAATTCTTGACCCTACCGGGACTCGAACTGCGACACCTCTGTCATCCAGTTACCCTGGCTCAGAAGAGGGCACTCCAGTCATTTTAGTGCCTGAACCCTTCATGTTGTATCACCGGTTCAGCTTTAAGCACTGAATAGTATTGGAAGCAAACATGTGGAACTGTGAATTTTAATGATCTATGGCATAAGCATCATAACTAAGTAGACGATTTTAAATAGTTCATTTCACAAAACACTACAGGCTGATTCTAAATTACTGTTGGGGTTTCCGTGGCCTATAATTTCAAACTTTACGTGCCACGAAATGCGCGCATGTTGAAGTTGTTCAGCATTCTGCAGTATGAGTAACAAAACATTTACACTTTTCATATTCCGTAACCAGTGTTATTTTTTTTCTCCAGCTGGAAGATTACAGGCCAAGGAAACCCCGACAATAACTTTGAATCACCCTGTATTTCCGAATCTCTAAGTTCAGTCAAGTGCGTATTCCGGCATGTGACACAGTGCCAATTGGAAAGGAGCGTAGCACATCGCAAACTTGCACAGTGTATGGTCCAATGATACTAGTAATTCGCATGGAAAACCCCTAAACATTCGCAGATAAACCTACCCCTAATGTCAGTTTTTCTTCCACTACCCCCAGCTCTGGAATTAAGCTGAAGTTTCCGAGGTAAAAGCCCGCTTAAGATTTAATGTACGATTCTAAAATCGAAATGACGACACAGTTCCGGTTGCTCAAACACTCGCATAACGACGGTCTAAACCAGAGTTTACTTTATATTGCGCTCTGCACTCCACCACAGCTAGAGGTTTAATAGCGTTACATAATTAACGCAGTAAATGACGTGCATTCATTAGCTTCCATTCAGTATGAGGATTATATTTAATTGTATTCACGCCACGTCCCCTTGCTGATGTCCGTATATATGTTCAGCTTCATGGCAGGTCTGAATATAGCAGCGGCTAGACCACTTTAGCATCACAAGAATGGTGAAGTATTTTGTAGTTTTAAAGAGGTGGGAAGGGAGTTTCAAATGTTGTGGTTTTGTAGGGAGAGAGAATAATTTTGCGCGTGATTCAGAGATAGATTGGTGCATTTGTCCCAACCATTGTCATTCTCACGAAATTATTGTCTAAAATAATCGCTCCTGTTATGTATTTGCATAAACCATAAATGCACTCCCAACACTGTATGTGAACTTTAGCGTATTTTGACTGTCCCCCCCCCCCAAACTCGACTCATGGTATTACTGAGACGTTTCAAATTTGCATCGTTATTTTCGCTAATGAATGTTTGATCGGGGTTACGCCTACAAACTATATGACACGCAGTGTACCAGTGTCATGAACGGTGCATCAGTTTGGATTAATACAACACATGCCCTACCATGATCCCAGAGCAACGTGTTACAACGGCGAATGTTCATAAATTCAACATATATGTAATTTGGAAAGGAAATAAATGTTCTATGTAACAGAGCGTTTATTTATATTACGTTCACTTGATAGAGCCGGGATAGCGCAGTAGGTATAGCGACTGGCTACGGGCTGGACAACCAAGGGGTCGGAGTTCAGGTCCCATTGGGGGCAACAATTTTCACTTCATCCAGAAGTCCACTTGGTCCAGAAGTCCACTTCGTCTTGGGCTCACCCAGCCTCCTATCCAATGGATAATGGAGGCTGTATCCCCGGTGGTAAAGTGGCCGGGACGTGAAACTACTACTCGCCTCGAACTAATGCTCAGGTCAAGAAAACATGGGTCTATGCGTCTTCATGGAGTAATGCTTAATTAGTTAAGCACAGGAACAGCATAACTTTTAACCTTTATCCTTTTACTTTCACTTTATTATTGTAAGGTCATTAATTAACAGATCCCAAGATGCAGAGTCTTTATTGAAATGCTGATAGCTCAGCTTTTCAAGAAATTATCCGTTCTCATGGAAGGCAGTTTCATTACAGTATTCAAAGAGGCCGGCCTAATTCAGTTCACACATTCAAACCATATATATTTTGACATGTCAAACCGTTGCTGGTCAACGGGAGGTGGAACGAGTTACCACGAAGACAGACTCTGAATAAACGGTCGGTTGCCAAGTTACGCTACCGTGGAAGCGAGGTCACGCAACAGTAAGGAAAGCGGTGTTTTTCCGTGCCGTGCCTAGCCGAGCCGAAGCATGCTGGTTCCTACGCAGCAATAAACAATTTTCGGCAGCGTTGCCCAGCAACGCCTGTAAACACGACGTTTACCCAACAGTAAAGAGATGTGGGTTTTCCGCTGTCCGACTGAGGGTTTATAAGAGAGGCTGGAATGCGTAAGCAGGCGAACCCCGTGTGGAGGCGGGGTCGAATACCTCCACCGTGACCCTGCGAGTCGTAGGAGCCGACGAAAGTCTCAAATCTGAGGCAGTAAAATATGGTCACGAGTCCCAAGGACTCGGGCCCTAGAAAGACTGCGCTGGCAAGGACCAGCAGCATATACAAAAGACAGGCCCGTCCTCTCGTCAGAGAAGGCGTCCCACAGAAACAAGACCGTAACTGTCAAACGGTAATAATTAATAACTGGTCATGAGCCCTAAATGGGGCTCGACACCAAGACTTACTTACTGACTGACCGTGAGTCGCAATGTGACTTTGACTTTGTAAGCAGGCAGTTGAAGTCTAGCAGTCGCCGAGTACAGTTGTAGCGAGTGAATTGTGGACGTGATTAGAAGAGTTTACGAATGATAATTTGTGTTAGCTAAGAAGTCAGCCAGTGAAGACTAATGAAGATAGAGTGAATAGATTAGTGTGTAAGGTTCGTAAATTGTCTAAACCCGTAACAGTGTTACAATCAATTGTAGTTACGACTTGTAGGTTGTAAAATAAGCCAATTGACAATCCGAATGGCGTCTTCAGTGGCAAAACTCGTTACAATATATATATCGTACACAAAGAGCGGTTTTAATATTAGCCTTACATCTATAGTTAGGTATCCAAAATACTTCATTCTTCATTTCTTCATCATTTACTATATCCCATACTTTCTACATAACAGTGCGCCTCAACCACTACAACACGATGACCCTAATAACAGCACATGCTCTTCACACAGGATGATGGAGCACAAATAGAAAATGGGAAAAATAACGATGCTGAGTGTAATCCGGGATTCCCTGGCTTTATTTCGTAATGTTTAATTAAAGTACTTATATACTTAATTTAAATGATAGCATTAGCCTAATTTTTGTATGAAACAATTCGGTTGTTAATATCCTTTATCTACAATTCAGTTTGCTGACATGTGTTAATATATTTGCAGGTTAGTGGAGGACTTTCAGAGTTCAAATTATTGAACCTCTTCTCTTTAACTATGAGAGCAGATAATCTTTTCATTCTTAAAAAAAAAAACTTAACAGAAATCATTTGCCATTACAGATGAACAATTTATGCTGAAAGATGATAAACAAATTTGTACCTCGGCGATGTGCAGGATGAAAAAAGAAGGCATCAGTTTCGATTTGTAGTGATACATAGAAGTGCTGCATTTTACTTTATGAGAATTATATAAAATTAAAATATCTCAACATCTGTAGCAAATGTAAAGTAAGTAAAGGTATTTGGCCGCACCACAGCTCAATCGGTTATTCGCTGGCTTCCCACCGTGGCGGCCCTGGTTCGATCCCGGGTCTGGTAAAGTGAGATTTGTGGTGGACAAAGTGGCGCTGGGGCAGGTTTTCTCCGAGTACTTCGGTTTCCCCTGCCAATCTTCATTCCACCAATTGCTCCACAATCACCCTCACCTACCATCTGGGGCTGGTACAATAGGCCAGAAGTGGCCGCAGTACAAGGGACTTAGTTCCACCCACCCTAGCAATAAAAAGAAAATAAAGCTATCCCTGTAACAGGCTGTGTAGGCCTACAGGTTGTGAGACGTTGAGGTTCCCACATTTTGTAGACAATCGGCTCATGGATGGCGGTAAGGTTGTCAGCCCTACTCACCGGCTGCACTTTACGCCCAAGAACATTCCAAGAATATTCCTGGTACTCATTCCTGTTAGAGGAAGAGTCGACCCCAGGCCCACAGTGCGGCTGGATGGATCAGATCAAATGAAAAAAAAATCCAATAACTTCATCGGGATTTGAACCCGCAACCTTCCGGCTTGTAGCATAGTGCCTCAACTCACTAATGAGAATGTGAAAATAAAGTATAAGGAAAGGAACAAAATGAATATTCATATATAAAAAATAAAAATACCTGTATTAAAAAAAAGTTTTAATAGAAAGGTTACGTAAAACTGCAGTGTATTGCGAGAATCATGATTAAACTGCAGAAAGTAATAGAAAATTGAAGAAAGGATCTACTGTGTCAGATTGGGCCGTTTCTAGGAGAACAGATAAACATATTCCAACCAATGCGCATCCAACAATAGAAGGGCGTCAGTTGTTAGTTAACAGACCGGTAAACACATATCACAGTAACTAATGGGCAAAAAAATAGAGCGTTAGTTGCTAGGCAAAGCACGGGTGGACACGCCTGACAACTATACATGATATTCGTGTGCTGAGCAGTTAATGTGTTTTCTGTGGGTGGTCCGAGCAGAGCCTATATTAAAAGCAGTGAAGACTGTTCGAGAGGATTCGTCAGGAAGACGTCGTTCAAGGCAGTACAGTAGTTCTTTTGTTAACCTTGATAGTGTTGTAACTCTTTGTGTGTCACTGATACAGCAATCGTGAAAGTGTAATAATTTATTGTAGTTACGACGTGTGAAAATATCAAATAAATCGAATTATCAAATCCTGAACCCATTATATACTGTCACGTTACCAGGATACATGTTGCAATATGTAATAAATACCAATGAGGCTACACTTTATCGTGTCCTCGGTCTTCAAGTCAGGGGCTTCATTCCTCATCCGACGATTAAACAGTGAAGTACATTTTACTGTATTAATGAATACATGTTGTACGGCAAGACGGAAATATGATGCACTGGTAGTTAGCACTACATTTTAATGCTATTAAATATGAAGCTCCATGTATCAATCAAGATTAAATGGCACTGTCTAGGTTACTGTGCTCTTAAACTCAATGCGATTCCTATAGTTTCAACTCGACATGGACGAATGAGTATATCGGCATCATGTCTCATAACACATCGCATCTTGGGGTTTAGGCGCCGGCGCAGCGTTTTATCTACATGGATCGCATTTTTTTATTCTGTTCTCAAAGTTTTTTTCCGAGAAAGCAATCATTGATTCCTACTGTCTGCGACGGTGAAGGCGCCGTTGGCTTGATGTTCTCATAATTCCATTTCTCCTGCGCATGCGCATGCTGCTTAAACAATAACTCAGCTGTTTTAGTTTTACACTGGGTTAGATGCCATGGATTTTGGTCAGGATTATGTGAGTTTGAGTTACGTTTTTTTTCTTAATTCTAGTTGGGAGGGACTAAGTCCCTTGTACTGCGGCCATTTCTGGCCTGTTGTACCAGCCCCAAATGATAGGTGAGGGTGATTGTGGAGCAATTGATGGAATAAAGATTAGCAGGGGAAACCGAAGTACTCGGAGAAAACCTGCCCCAGCGCCACTTTGTCACCACAAATCCCTCTTGACTAGACCCTGAATCGAACCCGGGCCACCCCGGTGGGAAGCCAGCGACTAACCGCTTTAGCTATGGCGCGGCCTTGGGTTACGTTAGAGAAAGGTACAGGATCAGCCTGCTGTGTGCAAAAAGGGTCCGATTATCTTTGTTTGTACATGCTGTACAAATATTTCCTCCTACAGTCGATTGTCATTGTTGGCCTGGTCACACATCATGAGATGCCACTTCGACGCTGATGCTGGTTTATTTTTTGGTGTCCAGTTTACATTCTATACAGTTTAGACTTCTGCGATCTCTTCTGAAGCGAAACTGATAAAGTATTCTTCGATGTCGAAGAGTCTGGGTTCGTTCAGAGATCTCATTAACCCGGGTTTCTCGTGCTTTGATTCCTCCTGCTAATTTCTTTCTATGCAACTAAACTAAAAACTAAACTCCGTAGCTTGGGCCCGCAAGCGAACTATACCGACCAAGCGACCGCCGCTTGTGGCAAAGTTAGTGCCAACTTTTGCGGATAGAGTGCGTCGCTTGTCAGCGCAACGAACGAATTCCCACGGCTGTTAATTTCAGGATTCTAGACCGCAGCCGCTATTTCTTTGAAGTAGATTCTCAGTTATCTTCATGAGGCTCAGTGTACCCCGTTGTAGACCCACTACTTCAGATCCTGAGGTCCTCGATTCGATTCCCGGCGCTACCAGATTTTCTGAGAAGTAGTGGGTCTGAACGGGATACACTGAGCCTCGTGAAGGTAACTGAGAATCTATTTCAAGGAAATAGATGCTTCGGTCAAGAAAATCGAAATTAACGGCCGTGGGGATTCTTTGCGCTGACCACGCGACTCTCTATCCGTTGAAATTGGCACTAACTTAGCCGACAAACGGCGATAGCTTGGTCGGTACAGTTCGATTGCAGACTCAAGTCACAGAGTTTGTTTTTGGTTATCTGTCAAGAATTCTATGATAAGCGAGAGGTAAATTTACGTTAGTCTGGGTTGTTAGATTAACTTACGAGAGAAATATCACGTCTGCGAAAGAAGTAAAATTATTACGATGAATGGACTGTTAAGTTTGTTACTACAAATATACGCTCCAAGGTATTTCCTTTGCAGTCGCGTCTATGTCACTTTTATTCACAGCTCTTGGTTATACATGAAGTTGAACTGCAGATTTAGCTTAGTCCTATTTGCGAAATGAAAACCAGGGCCCATGGCGATGAGGTGTACAGATTCAGGTGTTCCGTTTTCCACTCTCAGCTTTGCCCTGCTACGCATTCACGATCCAACTTTTATTTCCTCTGAGGGCTGGCAAGTATTCGTATTGCAGAGAATGTTCGTTCGAAACCCAGTGGACGGTCGGGCACAATCCGGTTGATGAGATCACATTCGTTCCAATAGATCCGCCACCGAGAACTGAGACTCCGCGGTGCTGAGGGACATGTGGGCTGAAAGAGTTCTGAAGCTCCTTGACCGGTAGTAAAAGCTAGAACTGAACATCCGGTTTTATCATTTCATTTACTAAAGTAATTATATTCGTGTTAATGTAGGTAAATTTATTCTTTTCTCCTTTTCAATTACGAAGTATGGGACCTACTCTGAAAAACATATTCACGTTCTCACTCACCCATTGAGCTAAGCCCTTCTTGAGAAGCTGCCAATTTTGCAGCTGCTAAAGAAGTTCCCAAAATTTTATGGAACTCGAAGGTTCATTACCGCGTTCACAAGAGTCCTCCAGCGGTCCCTATCCTGAGCCAGATCAATCCAATCCATACCATACCATCCTATCTCTCTGATATCCATTTTAATATTATCCACCCACGTACGCCTTGGTCTTCCCAGTGGTCTCTTTCCTTCCGGCTTTCCCACCAATATCCTATATGCATTTCACCTCTTCCCCATTCGTGCTACATTACCTGCCCATCTCTTCCTCCTTGACTTGATCATTCTAATTATAATTGGAGAAGCGTACAAGTTACACTCACAACTTATTTAAAGATATATAATTAGCAATAAATATGTTCCACGAAGCATACAAAACATTACTTCTAAGAATTCAAAAACTATTCTTTAATTTCTGAATACAAACTTCTGTATTTTGGAAAAAAAATCTTAGTGTCATTGGAGTCACAAATGAAGGATTCTGTGTCAGAATGGGCATGAAATCTGCAACACGTAAAATGCAGGATTTTGGTTTACGAAACCAAGGTTGAACTTGACAGCGACATCATGTCTTGTTTTCTATTTAAACATAAAAGTTACGTCTATTCTGATATTTTCTTATGACATTTTTGGAAATGAATCGTCATCAGTTCCTTCAAAGATCGGGTCACTTGCGCTGTTTCGTGTGGAGATTTCAGACCGATCTACACGTATAACGGCTACTCCTATCTTGCTTCTTCACTAAGCTTATGACGCAGAAACTTCTAGGCCTATGTCGGATTCATCCTTAGAATATATTCTAACCAAATGTTCTACAACTGTCAGTAGTCAACTCTTATAATAATTAGTTCAGTAATAACATTTAAGTGACATAAACCCAAAACATGAGGTTAGTTTATTTTAAGACGCTGAAACTATCTCAGACTATAGAGTCCAATGCTAGGAAGCCGGTGAATAATGAACTGGAAGGGATCAGGAAGAAAGCGGTTGTGGCCTAATTTAGGTATTATCTCATAATTTGCCCGGAGAGACGGAGGAATTCTACGACAGCACTGAGTCAGAACTGTAGGTGTCCCGACCTGTACTGAAAGCTATTTTAAAAACACAGATAATCGGGAGAGTATTCTAAAACGATCTATCTACCTGTCTGTCTAGCTAATCTAATCTATCTACCTGTCTATTTATCTAATATAGCTAATCTTTCCATATATCTATCTAATCTATCTAATATTTCTATATATATGTATATCGATCTATCTCTCTGTCTGTCTATCTATCTATCTATGGCTCTGTAGTCATTTGATGGAACTTGGCCGCGTTTTCGGTTCCTTAATCCTATACATAGTCAGTAGAACTCCTTGGACCGGGATCAGCCCGTCGCAAGGCCGTTACTTACACAGAGAACAATACGGACACAGAACAATATACAAAGACATCCAATGCCTTGAGTGAGATTCGAAACCACGACCCCATTGTTAGAGCGGGAGAAGTCAGTTCGTGCCCTAGACTTCGCGGCTACTGTGATCGTCATTCTAAAAGCGCATTAATTAAATTCGAAAGCGGAAATACTACCAACTGAACAATTATACTCAGGAGAGAAATAACTGGGTCAACGGAGTGGATTTCTTCAGAGGCTGATGGTTCACTACCACTTCCATAAGAACCCATCACTGGAGGCTATAACGGGAAACTAAAAGCGAGTCCACACCCTCATACTGTATCAGATCAACATTTTGCACCCATTTTTTGTCTCGCAAATAGGTGCTATATTTGTTCCATCTAATATTATATTTAGCGAAAAACTTGAACACCTGGGCTATGAAACTGTCTCAACCTGCCAGTTATTTTCTCATCCTCCCTTCCTTCTCTCTCTCTCTCTCCCTTTCAGGTGTCAATGTTCTCATCAGTCTCTTCCGAAATACCACCACTCTACGAAATTATACAGTTTACCCTCTGAAATTTGGTGCGTAACCCTTCACACTTGAAGTGAACGTTGCACTAAATACCAAGATTTGGGCTGTAAATCTCGGCCAATAAAGTGACTTGTTTTCTTTCAACATATGAGCCTCGTATGTAAAAGTAACATGAAACAGATACAATAATGACACTTCAATGTATGTAATATAATAAATACGGTTTTATTTATCTTGGTGTAGGAGCAATTTTCGTATCCGTGTAGTTAAAACTTGACTGCTCTATTCCGGGCAGCGGGGCAGTGAGCTCTAGGAACACGGGTGGAAAATTGTGTCTCATGCATACAGCACATATAGTAATTCACAAGCGTGTATATGTGAACTTCTGTTCGCTGCTGGCAGTCACGCAGACCTGTACGTTCGTGCTAGGTTATCAGTAGCTGACAATTTCAGATTAACCATAAGTTAGGATTAACGCTAAAGGAAATATCCGTATATAGAGCCCGTCCGTCCATCTGGCTGTCTGTCTGTCTTGTCTTGTTTCTCCCTCCTCGTAGGGATAAAAGAAGAAAAAATTCTCTCCTGTCTGAGAGAGTCTAAGTCATTTTTTGCGTCCTTCCTCTCTTACAAAACTACTGGGACCGTAGCCACAATGACTATGTATTTGTTTTATTGGTAGTGGGGTGGGACTAAGTTCCTTGTACTGCGGCCACTTCTGGCCTATTGTACCAGCCCCAGAAGATAGGTGAGGGTGATTGTGGATCAATTGGTGGAATGAAGACTGGTAGGGGAAACCGAAGTACTCGGAGACAACCTGCCCCAGCGCCACTTTGTCCACCACAAATCCCACTTTACCAGAGCCGGGATCGAACCAGGGCCGCCGCGGTGGGAAGCCAGCGACTAACCGCTTGAGCTATGGCGCAGCTAATGACTATGTAACCTTGGCATATTTCATAGTAACCATGGTACCGAAACATGTTTACACTGGTCTGTGGCGTGATGCAGTTTTCATTTGTATTTTTTAAGACAAATGAGGCGTACGTTCGAGTAATTATAAAGAATATACCCTCAGGACACTACAATTTCACGCACAGAAAATTCCATTGATATACAGATTGTGGCGTGACGTATTTTCATTTCTATTTTTTTAAGACAAATCAAGCGTACGTTCGAGTAAGTGTAAAGAGTATACCCTCAGTACACTACAATTTCACGCACAGAAAATTCAAATTATATACGAGTATAGGTGGTTTTAACGTGGGGAATATAATTTTCGTTACACGATGTGCCCGGAAGATTTGTCTCTGAATGTCACAAAAACAATGTCTGAGTCAAACAATCTAGAGAATTAAGGAGCAACTGACCACCACAAACAACAAAAATAGCTTATAAAATCGCAATGCCCATTTTTCTGAATCGGAATTTCAAAACTGTATCATCCTTAGGTCATGACTTATGTCAGTCTGTTGTGTCATCATGGAGATATCATCTATAGCATTAGCACTGTCACGTGACTATTTTCTTTTGGGAATTAGCGAAGAGACTAGAGTAGAGGCGAAGCTGTAGGCATATTGATATATTGGGTTTTTGGACTCTATCCATCGTCCTGGTTTTTAAGATAACTAATAAAAACACGACGTTTCGGAAAATGGATCTGTTTCCGTCCTCAGGTGAAGGAAAACACCTATTCTGTTGGGTCCGTTAGAAAGAGCTAGCCTGAATCACTGGACGACAGAATAGGCGTTTTCCTTCACCTGAGGATGGAAACAGATCCAGTTTCCGAAACGTCGTGTTTTATTAGTTATTTTAAAAACCAGGACAATGGATAAAGTCCAAAAACCCAATATATCAGTGTGTTATACACCATCGTCAGAATCCTATAGTAACTACGTGTAGGCATATGTTTGGGAGGTGTTCCGGAACATCGAATAATTTAGCTGAGACTGTCCATGGTACTTCTCAGTTCTTCTAGGCATATTCTGGCTTGTACGTCTATTAGGTCATCGCCGTTTCATTCTAAATCCTTCCAGTGCACCATTCGACACTAGCATTATAATGCGACACTAGCCCGCATGCTTAAAGCCAACGGCCATACCACGCTGAAAACACCGGTTCTCGTCCGATCGCCGAAGTTAAGCAATATTGTACGTGGTTCGTACCTGGATGGGTCACTGCTTGGGAACGCCACGTGTTGTTGGCACTTCATTTTTTGAGACACAATAGATCACTGTGGTAGCGGAGCAAGGGCCAAGAAGGCCCACCTTATACATTCACATACTGAAAGTTTCGTAATATAGCCCACGATCACCCTCCTTGCTTTCTTTTTTCGTTTCCATGAAACCGAAACAAGTAGGAAATTCCAGAGGCTGAGTGTGTCTTCCGTCTCGGGCGAAAGGAAACCGTAATTACGCTGTGAGTGCTTTATAGAAATCGAGTATTTTCCTGTAATTTTGATTAGGTATCTCTCCAGGTTGGGGTTTGGACGCAAAACTGATAATCTTGATGTGTTAAAAAATACTGTTGCCAAATCCAAAGAAGTGAAAAAATGATGAAAAATCTAAAATCTTCTAAGGAAGGTTATGGCTCAAAAATGTTTGTGATGATGATGATGATGATGGTGATGATTTAATCAGTCCATTACAAAACCAAACAGAAACCCTAAGATTAAGTTAATCACTGAAATTTTAAATCAGGAAAACTAATCATCTTTTTGTGTGGTCGAAAGCAAAAACCTGTAACTTGGCAAGATCCAAGCAAAATATTATGAAAGAACTACACTATCGACTTTCGTCGATAACTAAACCGACTCAACAAGCCAGGAAGATGAGTGACGACCGATTCTTTCTCAGAGAGTCTGGGCGAGAGGATATTATAGAAATTTTCAGGTCAGTGCTTCATAGCACTGTCCATATATGCACAGAGAACCACAGAGACACATACAAAGCGCCTCTTTGCACAGTCTATATATCCACTCCTCGCTCTCCCCCACCCCCTTTTTTAGAACTTCCCATGGGAATCGCTCATGAAATCCCTTCACGAGTTATTTGCTAAAGCCGGGATCCAAGGTTCAAGTAGACTGCCCAATATAAAACATTTCATCATGTCTAATCAAACACCATAATCTCGGACCTTCGAAAATTTTCTGATTAATTATTGATGAGTCGTAATAGATAAACTAATTAAAGTAGAATATGTTGAAGAAGTTTGTAGCGATATGATGTCTAGCTCTTTCCACAACTGCCTCGTACAGAATGGTTGTGTTTCAGGCTATATATACTCTCTAACGGGTAGCACGAATTCCTTCGTTAAAAACGAAGGCCACGTCACGGAAGCAGCACAGTTAGTGCTAAGACCCCGAAAAAGTCTGGATTCTTATTCCTGCTTCCCGCTACAAGTTCGGCGTGGGATATTTTTGCGGAGTGCATTAACTGAGATTAGGCACAAACACCCAAATGTATAAAATCATAAAGAGAATAGGGAGGATAAAATTCAAGACAAATGGTTTATACCAAAGGCGAATGAATAAGAATATCCAGCAGAATTAAAACTCGCATGTAACCCAAACGTGAGCAAGTATTAGGAAGTAATTAGCCCATTTGCATTAATTGAGAGTGGCACAATAAGTATTAGTAGATGGTTAGGCACCTAAGTCCCTCGATGATCACTGGCAAAGAACGTATTTAGAATAAAATTCTCACATATGTCGATGCAGTAGTGACCTCAGTCTTGAAGGTAGAATTGAGTATGAGAGCGTTTCGACGAAAAGCTCTGCATATAGCCTTGGGTAAAATAAGAAACTTCTTCTGACTCCCCTTCAAATTTTCTTATATTTCCTATGAGTATGATTTATGGCGGCACGCATGTTGATCATTTAGATGAATCCGCATAACTGGTGCTTCTCGAGGCCTGGCTAGGGAATATGTGAGATAATTTTTGTCTTCCTATTAAATGTACTCTACTGAATAATTTTGTTATTTTACAAAGTCTACTTATCTACAGTAATAATATAATAAATACATTGGATTCGAAATCGCATGGGAGTAACTACGCTAGTTACATAGTGGTGACGGCCATTTTTGTAATTAAACTTTGTAGAAGCATTATAACATTTTATTATAATTATTCTATTTGAATCTCTTTTAAGTCAGTATGCAGATAAATGTGGAGGGATCAGGGATCCTTGAGTGTGCAGTGTGTTGCTATGGGTCCGTTGGGAAGGACGGAGAGTACTTCAATGTGCAGTGTTGCTATGGGTCCGTTGGGAAGGACGAAGAGTACTTCAATGTGCAGTGTTGCTATGGGCCCGTTGGGAAGGACGAAGAGTACTTCAATGTGCAGTGTTGCTAGGGGTCCGTTGGGAAGGACGAAGAGTACTTCAATGTGCAGTGTGTTGCTAGGTGTCCATTGGGAAGGACGAAGTGTAATTTAATGTGCAGGGTTGCTAGGGGTCAGCTGGGAAAAATGAGGGGATCCCGGAGTATGCAAGGTGTTGCTAGGATGTTGACTGGGAACGACGAGAGATCCTTCAATGTGCAGTGTGTTGCAAGGGGTCAGCTGGGAAGGATGAAGGGTCCTTAGATGTGCAGTGTGTTGCTAGGGGTCCGTAGGGAAGGATGAAGGGTCCTTCAGTGTGCAGTGTTGCTAGGTTGTGGGCTGGGAAAGACGAGAGGTTCTTGAGTGTCCAGTGTGTTGCTAGGGGGTACGCGGACTCGAAATGCTGGATAACCACTCATTTACATCATCATCATCATCATCAGTAATCTGTCAAGACGACAGGTCCACAGTCTCTTTCAAAACAATTCCTCCACTTAATGCGATCTAGAGCTTTCTCCTTCAAATGACAGTATCCTCTTCTGTCCCCAAGGTCATCCAGCATCTTCTTACGTCTTCTTCCTCGTCTTCTTGTCACTTCTATCCGCCCATCTATCTTTCCTTCGATAGCTTCTTTTAGAAGGCAGTTTCTGCGTAAAACATGACCAATCCAATTAGCCTTCCGTTTTCTTATTTCATGTAGGATATTCCTCTGCTCACTGACTCTAATTAACACTTCTTCATTTCTCACATAATCGGTCCAACTGATCTTCTCCATTCTTCTCCAACACCACATTTCGAAACTTTCCAGATGTTTCTGATCTACTGCCCTAAGTGTCCATGTTTCAGCCCCATACAGAGCTATGCTCCAAATGTAGCATTTCACTAGTTTCTTCCTCAAATTTAAGTCCAATTTGCTGGTAAAAAGATTCTTCTTCTTGCTAAATGCAGCTTTTGCCATGGCAATCCTGGATTTAATTTCACAAGTACACCTTCCATCATCTGTTAACAAGCTACCCAAATATTTAAAACATTTCACATTCTCCACTTGTTTTTGGTCTATCTTTATTGTGACTGGGGTTGGTTGTCTCGAAATTTTCATTACTTTTGTTTTCTCCACATTCATTTCCATGCCATAGCACCTTCCAATTTCAATTAGTCTATCAATCATGCCCTGTAGCACAGTTTCTTCCTTAGCCATTAACACAAGGTCATCTGCATATTTCACAGTTTGAATAATTTGCCCTCCTACTTTGAAGTCACCGAGCCCATCCAGAGCTTCCTTGGTAAGGCATTCGCTGTACAAGTTGAACAGAATTGGTGATAAACAGCATCCTTGTCGAACTCCTCTTCCAATCTGCACACTTCCTGTCTCCCCCGTGTCCAGTCGTACTCTAACTTTCTGATCCATGTACAATTTGCTAATCAATCTTCTTTCATGCCAATCGATACCTGTTTCTTTCAGGATCTGCATTAATTTGGTCCAGTTTACCCGGTCAAATGCCTTCTGCCAGTCTATGAAGCAAACACACAGTTCTTCATCTATCTCCAAAGTTCGTTCCGCTATAATTCTCATCATCCCAATTGCATCCCTGGTTCCTTTTCCTCTTCTAAATCCAAACTGATCTTCTCCAAGTACATCCTCTATTTTCCTTTCAATTCTTCTTTTAAGTATCTTTGCTATTATCTTTGCTGTATGTGCAATAAGACTTATTGTGCGATGGTCGCTGCATTTTGTAGCTTTTGTCTTTTTCTTTAAGGCAATCATTGTAACTTCTGTAAAGTCCTTGGGCCACTCTCCACTTTCATATATGGTGTTCATTAGTTTTGTCAGTGTTTTCAAACCACCTTCTCCCAGTAACTTGAGCACATCTCCAGGTACATCATCATCTCCTGTAGCCTTTCCCTTCCTCATTTCCTTGATAGCTTTTTCCACCTCACTTTGTAAAATATATGGTCCTTTCTCGTCTGTATCTACTTCTTCTTCCGGTTCAACTTCTAAGGTTTCTGGCCGATTAGGTCGATCATATAGTTCTGAAATATAATTTTCCCAAATTTTCAGCACTTGCCTCTGATCTACTATTCTATTCCCCTGGGAGTCTTCGATGCCAACATTTTGAATCCCATGATTCTCTTTCCATCCTAGTTCTTTTGTCTTCATGTACATCAAATCATAACGGCCTGTTCTTTGAAATTCCATAATCTCATTACATATCTTCTCAAGATATTCCTTTTTGGCCCTGTCCGTGGCTCTTTTCAATTCATTCCTCAGTCTCCTGTATTTCCTCCTGCCTTCTTCATTGTTGACATTCTTCCATTTCCTTCGCTCCTCCATTTTACTCATCATCTCCTGTGTAACCCATGGTTTTCTTGCTATCTTCTCAACTTTACCTACCAAATCACTGATAGTATCTAACATGCATTCTTTTATATCGTTCCACTGCGCTTCAGCATTTCCGCTTTCACCTTCAATTGCACCGAGTTTCTCTTCTAGAGTCTCTTGCACGCTTTGTCTTTGAGCATATAACTTCTCCAAATCCCATCTGGGTCTGCGCTTTCGAAATCCTATAATTTTCTTCAACCTGGTTCGGAACTTGGCAACCAGCAAGTTGTGGTCAGAGTCAATGTCTGCCCCAGGAAGCGTCTTCACATCCTTCACACTGTTTCTGAATCGATGTTTCACAAGGATGTAGTCCAGCTGATGCCTCTTCCAATCCCCAGGTGCCTTCCATGTGTAAATTCTTCTCTTTGGCTTCTTGAACCAAGTGTTGGTAACAATCAATCCATTTCGTTCACAAAAGTCAATATGCATTTGACCTCTGTGATTCCGTCATCTACATATATTGTTTTAAAATTTAAATGATTCTGTCACCTGAGATGTAACGCCTTCCAGTCCGTTGAAAGCCAATGGATCTTGCGGGGAAAATTTCATCTCCATCTTCAGGGTTGAAGAGCAAGCCAAAAAACAAGCAATGCCTACTTCATGTTGGTTTCTTGCTGAAGAGAGCCAACATGATCCTCTGAAAAGTTAGTTGACTTTGAACTTCATACATGACGTTATATTCTAGAAATTAAAACACTTCATAACCACCGTTGTGAGAGCCTTAATTCCTACATTAAAAATTTAATTTGTGTGTGAGCGTACGTGCGTGCGCGCGCAAGAAAGACCTCAGTCAGGATAATTGCTGTTGCGGCCTTTATCCGAACTCGGTACTTCCAGGATAGAAGTCAAGAAGCTTCCGGTGAGGATGCTGTACTCAGATGGTGAGGCCAGAACGAGCAGGGAATTTTTTTTTTACCACGGGAATATGAATGTTGGAGGGATTGCTGTAGAAAGCAATACCTGTTCGTTACTAAGAAGAAGAGGTCTTAGCCAACCAGGCGTAGTTCATTTGCTGCTGGTTTGTCCCGGGAATTGTAAGAACTTTGACAAAACATGACCAAATAATATAGTGAAGTTCTCTCAACTGGAACACGGGATTTGTAGCCACTAGCTTATCGCTAACTGGTGATTCACTGCTCTCTACAAGGTCAAAGACATAGTTCTTCTGCTGTTTGAATGATTGAAGTTGGTTTTATGTAATTATGTGTATTTAACTGCGGTACAAGAATGGGAAATTGGCAGACTCTGTTCTAGAGAGGTACATGAATACGGCTGTTGTAAAGTTAGTTGTAGGCGTTCAAAATTTATTAGAGCAAAATTTCAGAATAATTAAGCTCCGAAATAACGGATTTCATTTCACAGTCAAAGTACTACGTCACACAGGTTTGGTGCCGTGGCGAGGAACCTGTTCGTGGTGTGCTAGTCCACTTTTCCACAGAGATATTCAGGTGGCTACATTTCCCAAACGTAACACATTAATTCTTTTAAGTGTATGTGTGTGTAGAGGGGATGGTTTATACATTTATTTGTTCTATAGTATGTTGACCTGAAAACGGGCGTGGTCCTCAGCTTTTAATTCTATTCCATCATCGAAATGACTGGAGCTTACATTTCACCATACCGAAATAACATATTAAAAGCAGTAAACCTGATATACTGCACCGCTTTTTCATTAAAATGAAATTCGTTACTTTCATATAGAGTGTTCAGAAATCTCAGTGGGCATTACAGTGTGTACAAATTAATCTTAAGAGCGTGATTAGCATGGATCAGGAAACGAGTGCTGAAAATTATGAAGTATACACGTTTTTGATTGTCGTTCACTAATTCGGAAACGGGTGTTGTCAGTCGGTTATGTTTTCTATTAAATGTTACGTAAATCTGGCAAGTCTGCACTACATTTTTTCTGGCGGTGAATTCTGTAGAAATTACACCGTATGTTCAAAAAACAGCAATAAAAGTCGGAGGAAAATACCCTTGCAGTAAAGCAGCAAAACCCAGGCATATGCCAAAAACGGTTATATATATATAGGCCTATATATATATATATATACACACACACACATGCACACATATATGTTTTATGCATCATATACAGAGTGGTACACGAAATGATCCAGTATTTGATTTAGTATTAATTATTCAACCATGCAAGGAACGATGTTTTGTAACAAGGCAACGCTTACAGTAGATCATGGAGATTAGTTCTAACTCTTCCCGATCGCGCTAGTGTTGCGCTCTTCCTGCTCATGCGCTAGTTATAGAAGATGGCGGACAAAGGAAAACTGTCTCACTCACTTTTAATTCTATTTTCTCATTTCTTCATTTTGAAGAATGTATTTCTGAAGATTGATATAAATCACGCAGTAAAAATTAAACCTACTTTAGCGTTAATTCGTGACAAAAGTTTCAGTTACTGTCACGTACAGAACACTCGAGAAAGACCGTTATATTTGGGATCGATATTCGGTGTATATAAAATTGTTGAACTCTCTAACTGCCATATGTCATGAGACAGTCACTATTAAAGATAGAAATGAAGAAATTCTGAACTACATTTCACACGCAGTTCCTCACGTGACATGATAACCTGCTAGAGAAATACAGAATGATTCTAAATTACTGTTGGGGTATTAGTGGCCTATAATTTTCAAAACGTAAAAATATAATAAAACTGCTTAAGAAATTTGAGAGTATAACTCAAAAAGTTTCAGTAATTATAGAATCAATAATGCAGAATACTAAGCAAGTTCAACATGATGTTGTATTTTAGCGTCCTGTTGCACTGATTTCCGTCCATGATGTGTATGCCGTGTCCGTCTTGTAGTGCACTCAGTTTCACCTGTTATTTCACAACATGTTTCGGCACTATAGTGCCATCATCAGGTGCTCCATTTACGTTAATCTATTGCATTGCTTGCCATTATGTCATTGTAAAATTATTTAAAAAATATTTTAAAATATTCGTCAATTATAATAAATAGATTAACTTAAATGGAGCACCTGATGATGGCACTATGTCGCCGAAACATGTTGTGAGGTGACAGGTGAAACTGAGTGCGCTACAAGACGGACACGGCATACATGTCATGGAAGTTCAACATGTGTACCTTTTCTGGCACGTAAGCAGTTTTATTTTGTTTGCGGTTAGGAAACTGTAGGCCATGGGAAACCCGACAATAATTTAGAATCATCCTGTATGTCTTACCGATATGAATAAACTAGGCATCTCTAAGACAAAGCCTAAGCAAGCCTGTAGTTTGGCTATGATGGTGAATAACAACGAGGATCTGCGATGCCGCCATTAAAGCGCAGCTGTCCATGAGACTCTGCCACTTCTCGAGCAGTGACGCGTTACCATCTCAATTATGCATCTGTGAAAGCAAAGCGCACTACTGAACACCTGATGACATTATCCTTCCATTTAAAGTAGCACGCTCAAGACTCGCATTAGGAACGTACTTCGTTCGTACCTCTGCCGGCCTACTGGCTAACCTGGTATTCCTTAGTTCCTTCAGATGACGCGAGAGTACCTCGATTATGCAACGGTCGCTGCCGCCTAAATCCGATCCAATTCGACATTCTCCAGGCATCCTACCACTTGATGTTATATATTTTAGAGAGGCATCGTGAAATTACCCACACACATAAAATTATCACCATAATTGGGTTCAAATTTCTGTTTAGCTGTAGCGATATAAAGAGGCATTTTGGAATCAAATTTGGTGATTTCTCGGGCACTGTTTTTGTCACTATTTTAAGTGATTGATGACACAAATTAGTAAAACTCTGAAGATAAACAGTAATTTTTTTTTAATTCGCTAGTGGGGGGTGGAGTCAGGCTGGGTCCACTTGGCACGGCGGTCACTGATTGACCTATTGTACCTGCCCCGGGTGATTATGATGGAGAATATGGTGGAATGAAGATTGGCAGAGGAAACCGAAGTACTCGGAGAAAACCCGCCCCAGCGCCACTTTGTCCACCAAAAATCCCAATTCACCAGACCCGGGATTGAACCCGGGCCGCCGCGGTGGGAAGCCGGCTACTAACCGCTTGGGCTATGGCGCGGCCAAGATCAACAGTAAAAAAAGGTAAAGCTATCCCTGTAACCGGCCGTGAAGTTCCATAGGTTTCTGAGACGTCGAGGCTCTCACATTTCATAAGACAATTGGCTCACATATGGCGATGAGGTCAGCCTTATTCGACGGCCGCCCTTTAACCCCAGGAAGATTCCTGGTACTTATTTCTGTTAGAGACTGAATCGACTCCAGAGCCATAGTGAGGCTGGAAAGATTAAAATTGGGAAAAAAATCCAGGAATCGAACCCACAACCTTCCGGCTTGTAGTATAGTGTCTCAACCAAATACGCTATCGCTGGCCCCGAAGATCAGAAATAAATCATTATCTCATGTTCAGAATTACAGTAAATCACTCTTAAAACGTGATCAACAGGAAACGACTATGGCAGAACTCTGAAATCACCTTTAAGCAGTTTCAAAATTATTACTTTTAGTATAAAATAAGATGCCAAAAATTGCACTGCGTGCGACGAGAAAAAAAAATCCTTCGAAGAGATTTCCTCTAAAGTTGACATTACGAAGTATGACAACCTTCTCTAATCCTTTGCTGTACGGAGACGTCATACTGCAAGAGTTGCTATGGAAAGGCCAAACATAACTTCCCTTCATAACGCCAACCCTCTTCTTGCCATAAATCTGAATACGTCTCGGCTTATGGAAATTCAGCTTTCAGAAATATCCGGAGTGGAAGAGGTTTAGAAAAACTCTCATTGAACATTGTGATGGAACTTGTAAAATATCTGCGACATCCTTCACCACTCTGAAGGGGCTCCTACACATAGCTTTAAAATCTGGGAGCCATGTGTCAAGGCATACGGAGATTTCGGTGTCAGTGGCGGCTGGTGTTATACATGCTCGAAAGCGTAATATAGGCGTATGCAAACAAAACTTATAGCCTTCTGAATTTCTATTAAAAACGTTCACATATTAATAAAAGGAAGGAAACATGAAATTTACTAAAGGGGACGCAGATGGTCTCCGGTTTACGACTGTTCGATTACCGACAATATGCGTTTAAGATTTTATATACTGTCACCAGTGCGATTGACGACGCATCTAACGACACATTCATGTGCTACTTGCACATCTTTATTTCTGTGTATTTCCAGTCTCTCTTTAATCAAAATATTCGTCTTGCAACAGGCATTCACTTCCTTCGGTTTCCATTTAAAGCAGTGGGAAACAACAGTAATGAGATTCAAAGCGTACATTTCGCTTAATTTCTGTCGCCCATTTATCTATCTGTCTATCTATCTACGGCTCTACAGCCCTTGTGGATCTTGGCCGCTTTTTCAGTTTCTTTATCTATATACAGTCGTTAGGACTCCTTGGACGGATCAGTCAATCGCAAGGCCGCTATCTACAAACAGGACAACACAAACACAGAATAAAGGCAGGCAGAAGTCCATGCCTCGAGCGGGCTTCGAACCCACGGTGCCAGTGTTACAGAGGGAGAATACGGTTCATGCTTTAGACCGCGCAGTCACTTTGATCGACATTTCTGTGGCCTGCTACTGGGTATTCAAATACTTTATGTCTCCAGTAACTTAACTATGACTTAATTGGGATCTCACTGATCCTTATGGACTACATTCATTTTGTGAATAAGAATATCCCCATATACCGTCTACCACCGTCCAGCCGTTACACCCAATTATGTGAGACTCCAAGAACGGAAATTATACATTACCGTGACAATGTACTATATAAAATGTAAATACGACTGCCCAAATGTTCGTGGCGATGGTACATCAACAACCACGCACAATATTCTGGTAACCAGTCGTCTTCACATTTGTAATTGGAACAATATCTCTGAGATTGGATTCTGTCCGGTCCAGTGATTGGGACTAACTCCCTTGATTGAGGCCAACAAAATAGGCTTTTTGTTCCAGTCTCTGAAAAGTCGCTTTAAATAAAAATTAGGTTGTTGGATTATATCCACAAAATTGAAAGTGGTAGCAGAAATACGTAACTTAGATCAAAGAACATGATGAAAGAGGTTAATTGAAACCAAATTTAATTCACAAATTCATAAACAAACAACTTTTAATATAAATGTCGGTATTCCCAATATGGGAAATTTAATAGTAAAAAATATGTCATCAACAAATTTTTTTGACTATGTCTATTATTCTGGAACTTGTCCATCGCTTGGCCCTTTTTCAAAATCACAAGGTTTAGGAACCTGTTTAGATGACCCAACCTGTGAAAGGTGCCTACAAGAAGACGAATCAGCACACATATCCTATGTGATTGTAAGGCCATAGCTTACTTAAGATTTCGTCACCTGGGGCAGTTCTTCATGGAACCAAGTGACTTTTATGACCCTCCCCCCCCTAAATAAAGTCATACATTTCATTCGAAGTGTAGGATTAATAAAGGGTTAAACCAAAGGGGAAGTACAACAGATCACTGAAGTTCGCGGTGCAAGGGCCGGATTTTATGGCCCACCCCTTACACACATACAACTTGTTTATGTTTCCGTCATCAGGTGTATGGGGGAAAGTCGTTCCTACTCCATTTAAACCATTTGGACCCTTTAGAGAGATATGTAGTCTCTACCGCTGCGCATTTCTTTCCGGCCTACTTCTTAGATTAATGTATGATAATTTAAAATTGGATGCATCAGGAATGGGCTATATCATAGATAGATACAAGGGATATCAAGAAAATAAAGATAGAAAGTGTAGCAAAATTGCAAGTAACTTTTTTTTTTAGAAATGTCAGTGCTGCCGTGAGATAGGAACCGTATGACAGGGCTGAGTTCACCGGTCACAGTCACGGGAACGGTGTGCTAACAGTGTGTTTAGAATGACCGTGTCGATTCAAAATCCCGCCAAACGTGAGGTTCGTGCAGTAATTCGATTTCTTCACGCGAAAGGAGAAACTGCTGCTGAAATTCATCTCCAACTTGTTTCTGTTCACGGCGCAGATGTTATGAACAGGCAAACCGTGGCAAAATGGCGTCGTGAATTTGAAGCGGGAAGAAGGGATGTTCATGATGAACTAAAGAGTGGAAGGCCATCCGTTGTCACTGATGAAAACATTCGTGCTGACAGACGTCTAACTGCCGATGAACTTCATCAGCAATGTCCAGAAGTGTCAAGAACTGTTCTCCCTGTCAAAGAGAGCAGGCGGGAGATTTCTACGAAGCTTGAATAAAAAAACTCTTAACCCAGGTTCACTAAGTGCATTGCGATCCCTGGTGACTATGTTGAAAAGTAAATAAAGACGTGTTGCAAATGTGCTACAAGAAAATAAAAAATGTTTTACAAATATTTCCTTGACTTTGTATCTTTACTTTCCGGATATTTTTCGTTCTAGCTAGGTAGGTAAGTAGGTAGGTAGGTAAGTAAATAAGTAAGTAAGTAAGTAGGTAGGTAAGTAAGTAAGTAAGTAAGTAGGTAGGTAGGTAAGTAAGTAGGTAGGTAGGTAGGTAGGCAGGCAGGTAGGTAGGTAGGCAGGCAGGGAGGTAAGTAAGTAAGTAGGTAGGTAGGTAGGTAGGTAGGTAGGTAGGTAGGCAGGCAGGGAGGTAAGTAGATATATATATATACATAGCCTCGAAAGGGAAGGTTACAATTATTGATGGATTGTTTAGGATCTTGACGTTAGGCCTTGTTTAATGCGACGACCCGGTAAATGCCTTGGAGGGAAGTACAGAAAACTTCAGATAGGATAACCGATCTCGAGGCTCGATCCTTGGAGATCCTCAGTAAGATCAAAGGGATCTGTGTCTCTTACACTTTTATAAATCTCTAATCTTCCATCCCCCTTAACCACCCTGAGTAAGTATGTGTGTACTTGATAAAGAAGGTACACGTTCTTTGGAACCCAGTTTGTAAGATATGAGTAATGAGAACAATTGCTAAGCAAACACCGGTTAGGATTAAACAGTGGAATGGGCAATTCCTCACTCACGTTCTAGTACTAGCTTTCTCTCTCACACTTAGACTCCACATTTCTAAGTTGCAAACTAAAACGTAGATAGTTAGGTCTACACTTGGTGTATGGAGAGGAACGCAAATTACTCCCGGCTTTTAGCAAACCGAGGGATGGACTGCGGCAGTGCAACAGTTTATATCCGACTCCTAAACCACGCCTCTCCATCATGGCTCGCTGGCTGGCTGACACAGAAGGTGTTACATACGCTGGTACAGTTCTGACTAAGCAATTCCCGACAGCAACTACGTCCCGTGACACCACCAGCATCAAAAATTGCATTTAACTCTTTAGAGACTGAAAGTGAAAAGTCGAGGGAGAACTACTTCCTTGTGGGGAGGGAGACAGAGCATCGTTGTGTTAGAAGGTTTCTTCGCTTCGCCTTCTCCTTCTTCTGATGGGAACAGAGCGGAAGTGAAGGCGTTAGAATAGTGAGAAGTAGGACTTGTGGCAGTGGCCTCCGAGTTTTCATTTTCTATATTAATGTCGACCTACATATCTCGGAAAAGTAATGCTGGTGGCTTCCACACCAATCAGACTTAATTTTGACGAGTTCATGTCGGCATGGCTGCATGAGAAGCAAGCAGAGACAGATAAAAACCAGGAAGAACTGTGTCCAGATGGCCAGTCACGTGACCTTCCGGATGCTTAATGACTTCTAGGCAGTAGTTCGGTAGGCAAAGAGTATGAGTGATCCCTTAATATTTCCTTAACGTAACCGCTTTCTTCATTGAGCACAATGCATGACAACTCAGATATAGCAATACGCTGCTAAGTGAATTACACGCAAAGAATAGCAATACTGAATTTATTCTACAAAATATACAAATATTCAGTTTGTACCTCACAGGAAACAACATTTTCTACTACAAAGATCATTCGATTAATGCTGTTTTAGGGAAACAAACTTTGATTATTTTGAGAACCGTATTAAACACAAGAATGCAGAGTTTTCGCATATTAAACCAGGTGGCACACATAAAACCACAAGGTTTTTAACACTTTTAAACGACATAAAAACTCCATGGTGCATAGGTTGTAATAAAGAGTGTATATTTCGTAAGCTGGTTAAAAACGTATGGAACCCGAAGCCTCAATAACGTGTTACCGTGTACCGAAACCTTAGGAAGTTGAATCAGTATCCACAGCCTCACACCAGATTTATGTAGCATTCAGTAAAATAGGCCTACAAGCCTATGTCCTCAAATTTATGCGCCCTACATCCTCCAACACGTGCCTCGACCTCCCAAGCGCTCTCCTTCACTCAGTTTTACCGACTGAAATATATTTCTTAGTTCCGCCAAGCGTCGTAAATATCATACCCTCCTCGGTCTCCGTAATACGTAATAGTTTGCCCCAACAATATCTGCTGAAGAACACAGATTATGAGGTTCCTAATCAAGCAACAGAAAAGAGAAAAAACTGCATCCCGAGCTGTACAATTGTGCGTTCAGACGCTGAAACGAACACGAGAACACGACGTATTCTAAAGGTTTATCGGTTTGGATGAGAAGTTGCTTGTTTGCTAATCTGATGACTGCAACAAACAAACCAACCACATTTTCAATTAAATTTTATCAGCTAACACTATATCACTTCCTTGGCGTTCGCTCTTTGTTCTGATGAGTTAACTAGTAGAAGTGGGGATGCTGTAAACCTGCAGTATCCTTAGACTTCCCCCAAGCAATTACTGTAGACTAGTTCACCTTAATCATTAACCAAGCCACCCCGAGCAAGACAGTGATATGTAACACATTCCATCATCAGGCGAAACAACAGTTCTAGCAGAAACCATAAAACCCATCTTCCTACAGGATAATTATATTCTTACAAACTTCATGCCGCTAACATATTATTTAGATATGCAAATTTATGATCCAAAAACATTATTCAGCTCAGATTATGGTCTACAAGGGATGATTCCAGTAAAATCCCAGTAGGCCGAAATTTTATTGCTTTAAATTATAAATGTTACAGATTAGCACACTTCTTTCTAGGAAGAATTTATTGCGTACGGTGCAGATTTTGCCCAGGCTGAATTCGTCGGAGATAACCTTAACATATCGCACCGCCGACATCTGTAATTGTTTACTGACGAACAGATACCTAATACAGACTTTATATATATGTTTATAATATGGTATCAACAAATTTCGTGTGTCTATTTCCTGTAATTTAACATTTACCGCCACTAAACAGAAAGTTACATTCACCCGATATTTTGTTTTTCAGTTCTACAAAGAGAAAAAATCTGAACAAAAGTGGCATATTCTTCCAAGACCTACTATCACACATGCCGATCACAGTGGTCATGCGGTCTAGGGTGTGAACTGCCTTCACTCATTTGAACACTGAGATCGTGCGTTCGAATCCCACTCAAAGCATGGATGTTTGAGTTTATTCTGTATTTGCGTTGTCCTGTGTAAGCAGCGGCCTTTAAACGGGTTGATTCCTTGAATAAGGAGGCGTACCGACTGCCTAAGATTAAGAAACTGAAGTGAAACAAAGCGTAACATGCATTATGGGGCCCCGAAATGATGCGTGACAGTCTCTCTCTCTCTCTCGTTTTCCTACTGCTCCCAATTTGGCGCTTAGGGCGTCCGTGTAACGCTTTGTTCATAAATCGTGAAAATTTTGTTAGCTGTTGCATTGGGGAGACATGCCCGTAGGCAACAGTTGATCTCAGTAACCTAGTTCTTTTTTAGTTTCTTGGGTGGGGTGAGACTGAGTCCACTTGGTACGTCGGCCACTAATTGGCCTATTGTACCAGCCCAAGATGATAGATGTTGATTGTGGAACAGTCGGTGGAATGAGAATTGGCCGGGGAAACCGAAGTACTAGCAGAATACCTGAGCCAGTGCCACTTTGTACTTCACAAATCCCACATGACCTGACCTGGGCTTGAACTCGGACCGTCTTGGTGGGTAGTTGGCGACTAACCGCGTGAACTATGCCATGACCTTTTCTCAGTAGCCTAGGTATGTACGATTTCAAACTGACAACGTAACGTCACGGTCCAGAAGTCAGCATTGGAAGTCGTGCATTCAATTCTCACTGCCCGGAAGCCTATCAGCATATTCTGCCTTTACATGTTCTTACTCGCTCCGCAAAATTTCTGGCATAATGACTGTAGGCTTATTTTCAGCCAGACCTCAACCGCTTCCTTCTCTACCATCCAGGAAGGTGGTGAAGTGGTGACGCTATAGAACTACAGTCGACAGTTACACGGTTCATATACCAGGCCGGCTATTTTGACAGGATTTTCATTATTTCCCTCAGGCTGTGCGAACGAATGGCGTGGCAATACTTTCAAAACGCTACTGCCGACTTCTAATCCATTGCCCACTCATGATTATGATAATTTTTCACATACTTTGATAACATACGGGCGTAAAGTATGGAGTCAAAACAGCTACGGACACTCACAGTCTCTGCACTGTACACAAGTTATCATTCACACCAATCCTCATATTGGTGTTGTATGACGCACACACTTCGGGAAGCGGAATTCAATAAAATAAAAAATAAACTCACTTCCGACGGAACGGATTTCGTATCCGTAATGAAAATAGAAATTTATCGGTGAAATTGAGGTCGAAATTTTCGTGTGTTCTGACATCACGCCATGACGGCGAATGGGGGGTGGGTGAGTTAGAAGTACAATAGTGCTTTTTCCCCATCATAAAAATCTTTTATATTCTGGCGTACAGACCCACTGCTGAACAACGACTCGGTAAACACATTTCCGCAGAAGCAAACGCGCGCAACATGACTCCATTTCTAGGCAACGGACCAGTAAACAAATTTTCTCAGCAAAATGGTGGTTGTGTTTCTTACGTGGCCCGTGTCGTGGGATTATAAAAGGACAAAGAAGGTGTTTGAGGGGAGTTCTTGTCACGAAATAAGTGGAGTCTCCGAAGTTGCAGTTGGCAGAATAATTGAGAAGAAGACGTCATGTGTGTTTGGAGTGACAGCGAGACTCCTGTGAAGTCCGTTGCCAGGATACGACTAGTGAAGACTGAGAACCTTAGTGCGTGTGTAACGGTGAACTGTAAAGTGTGTAGAACAGCGATAGCTCTGTATTGCCTGTAGTCCCGAACTGTGAATATATAAGATGTAATAAATCCAGTCATACAATCCGAACCCCCGTCTTATATTCGCTCCTACACGTGACGATATAATCGAATAGGAGGTTGGATGAATCCCACAGACTCTATGTAATTTCTTCAACGACTATGCCAGTACATCAGATTATTATCGCCTGAGCCAGCGAGCTCTGTGAGTCAGTACGTATGGAGAAAGAGAAATACGCGTCTCATTGGACAGGTTTAGAGAGGGAGGTGCCGGCAAAAGTGCGCGGCGCATGTGGACACGATTCAAGAGATCACTTGTAGAACTTCGCTAACTTCCTCACTGCGTAACCAGTCAAGTTCGGACCAGAAACGAAGGTACTTGATAATATGCTCCCTGGTCAGGGTTACCACACATCTCTTCTTCATAAACACCCGTATTTTTTTCTTGAGGTGGGCTGAGACTGAGTCCACTTGGTACGTCTGCCACTAATTGGCCTACTGTACAAGACCCGGGTGATAGATCATGAATAATGTGGAGCAGTCGCTGGGACACGAGAACTGGTAGAGGAAACCGAAGTGCCCAGAGGAAACCTGCCCAGTGAAAATTTGTTCACCACAAATCCCACATGATCTGGCCTGAGCTCGAACCCAGGCCGCCGCGGTGGGAACCTGGCAACTAACATTTTAAGCTATGGCATGGCGCAGTACCCATAGTTAATCCTGGAGAATGGTATATCAAAACTAAAAAACAAAATACGACTTAAAATGTAATTACAAACTGAAACACTTTTAGGGCCGGGCCACATCTCAAGCCGTTAGTCGCTGGCTTCTCACCGCGGCGGCCCGGGTTTTATACCGGGGGTCTGGTCAAGTGGAATTTTTGGTGGACAAATTTGCGCTGGGGCAGGTTTTCTCGGAGTACATCGGTTTTCCTTGCCAATCCTCATTTCACCAAATTCTCCATCATCATAATCACCCGGGGCAGGCTACAATAGACCAATCAGTGGCCGCCGTGCCGAGTGGACCCAGTTGGACTCCCCCACCCAACTAAGCAAATATAAAAGAAATATATATATAAATACTCTTAAAAGCATCTGCTTGCTATAAGAAATATGAAGCAGCAAGTGAGTGGAGAAAATTACACGATTTGGAAGAGTTTAGAGACTTTTACTTTCCTCCTACCATTGGCACGGGAATGATAGAGGTAATATGAGCAAAGCATTCTGCCAGCGAGAGGCAAATGCATTACAAAACTTTGGTTTCGAAAACCTAAGCGGATAGGACCATACAGAACTGAACTTAGTGTGTGGTTAAGAACTCATTTAAGTTTGACGTGATTTGCAGTAGTAGTTAACCCTTAATAGTAGGGAAAATATTGCAGGTTGCTAAACAATGGAGAATGGCACGGCCAAGATATACCGACCGAAACCTTATGAGAGGAGACCACTTGGGTGACCTAAGGATAAATGAGAGGTTAATAAGAAATTGACAGGGGGCAAGGCCAGAGGCAGGATAATGCGATGGCTGGTTACATAGAAGCAGGGAGAACTTCTGAGCAGCTGGTTACCCCTGTGAGACATGTGACTTAACTCAGGTTCCATATATGTATTTCTTCTGACTCACAACAGTCAGATCGCTTCCTATTTTACATTTTGCAGCAGTTTTCTTACAGCGACTAAATTCAACAAAGGGACCTCCTTATACACACTAGGCCTTTCATGTATTCAAAATACATGTGAGCCGGAAGGGACATGGCAACTATTATGAGATGTAGGAACATGCTGAAAATTTAATTGTGCCTGTTGCTTTGTGCGGGTGTAGAACCTCATTCCTCATGTTAGCGAAGAACATGTCTTCTGGGCTACAACGCCGTGTAGTCTGGTGGAAGGTAACGGAAGGACAATATCGCCTCCATCTTCAGAAATGAAGAGTAAGCCAAAAAAGAAACCAACACGAAATAGGCAGCATTTTTATTTTTAAAAGCTGAAGATGGAAGTGACATGACCTTCCGAAATGTATTGACTTTCATAGGACTCTACGGCTTTATATCTTAGAATACCGCTGTGAGAACCTGACATTCGATGTCAAATTTTGGATCCTAGCAGCAGAGAGCTTCTGCTTTTGCATTAGGTTAGAATGGTGTGGCTGCAAGGGACGCCTTTATCTTTTAAAAGTGACGATATGGTCCAGGGTACAAAAGAGAGGAAACATTAAAAAGGGTGGGTGGATTGGAGGAGAACTGCAAGGGTTGGGGAGTCACCATACCTGACAAGTGGACAGCTGACGGCGACAAACGTGGCGCGGCCTGGTGACACACGGCGAACTAACGAACTGACGTTGAAGCTTCGGCGAAGAAATGCACAAGAGGGCGTGATAAAGAAGAAAAAAGAAAGACAGAGAAATAGAGGTTGTTGAAGAGAAAGAGAACGGCTATATGTCAGAATATGGAGCTCAGAACAAACTGTAGCATTTAATATTTCAACGTAGCATACCATAGTTATTATTCCAAGCATAGCTACTACGAAAAAACTTACTTACTTATGGAGCTGAGCCCTTCTTTAGGAAAACCCAAATCTGCAGCTACTCAAGAATTCCCCAGCATTTTATGGAACCCGAAGATTCATTACCGTGTTCACAAAAGTCCTCCATTGGTCCCTATCCTCAGCCAGATCAATCCAGTCCATACCATCCCATCCGATCTCTCTAAGATCCATTCTAATTTTGTTCACCTACCTACGCCTTGGTCTTCCTAGTGGTCTCTTTTCTTCTGGCTTTCCCACAAATATCCTATAAGCATTCCTTTTCTCCCCAATTCGTTCTATATGCCCCGCCCACCTCGACTTGATCATTCTAATTATACTTGGAACAGAGTACAAGCCAGAAAGCTCCTCATTATGCAGTGTTCTCCAACCTCCTGTCACTTTATCCCTCTTCGGTCCAAATATTCTCAAACCCCAGTTCACGAAATGTAAATTAATTAGGATAATTAAATAATTTAGCTTATTTTAGTATCCCGCCACTGGATTTGATTCGGATAAGTTTCCTTCACTCTAATCAACCCAAACTCCTCTTAAAATTAACCTTCCCGATTCTTACCCTGTTCTTAGATTTTCATGCGGATATTACCCAAACATATTCTTGCTTGAATGCATGTTTTTCCCTGTCAACCTGGCTACATGTCCGGTACGTAATAAGATCTCTAAAAATACATCGAATATCATCTTTATTCGTCACAAATTCCATATGGAGCAAAAGGGTGTTAAAACTCAGGGCCACTACATCAGAGGAGCCGGGGATTTCGTAGTCGTTAGAGCGGACTGGCTATGGGCTGGTCGTGAGGAGCCGGGGATTTCGTAGTCGTTATAGCGACTGGCTACGGGCTGGACGTGAGGAGCCGGGGATTTCGCAGTCGTTATAGCGACTGGCTACGGGCTGGACGTGAGGAGCCGGGGATTTCGCAGTCGTTATAGCGACTGGCTACGGGCTGGACGTGAGGAGCCGGGGATTTCGCAGTCGTTATAGCGACTGGCTACGGGCTGGACGTGAGGAGCTGGGGATTTCGTAGTCGTTATAGCGACTGGCTACGGGCTGGACGTGAGGAGCCGGGAATTTCGTAGTCGTTATAGCGACTGGCTACGGGCTGGACGATAGAGGGACCGGAGTTGCAGTCCCGTTAAGGGCAAGAAGTTTCTTTTCTCCATGTTGTCCATGGGGTCCATCCAACCTCCTATCCAATGGGTACTGAAAGACCTTTCCCCGGGGATAAAGTAGCCGGGCCGTGAAGCTGACCACTCACCTCCAATTAGCGCCTAGGGGAAGAAAATATGGATCTATAGATCCACTCCCCCATTCGCCTTCATGGCGTAGTATTTAATTAGTTTAGCACAGGTCAACTTTACTTTTACCGCTACATCAGAGCCATGTTCGCAAGCTTCTGTGTGTAATTTTCCTGCCTGTAAATTGTCGAGATCTCTCATGTTAAAAGTATACAGGTTTCGAATAACAAATGCTGCATCCATTGTCGTGCAATGCAAAAAAAATCAAATTAAAAAGAAGCACGGAAAATGAGTTATCGAAAGACGCTTATGATGTACAGGTGGACTGAATAGCACACAATCTATGAATCTATACAGTTGATGTATGAGAGTTCCTTGAAGCCATCCCGCGTGACCACAGAGTTGGGAGTAACATGTGAAATTCCCAACACACACTCGAACTGCGTGTTCATGAATTAATGTCGATGTAACCATGGAGACAAATGTGACAAGAATCAGGGATGCCCAAAGTCTCTGTTACGATCACTTTGAAAGTAAAACTTCAACTAGTGATTCACTTGCAATTTATCTTGACCCATTTCTTCCATTTGGTTCATTTTCAAAGGTCAGCATCAAATTATTCATTTTTATGGAATGTTCCAAACAATTGGTAACAACTTATTGCGCAAGGAAGACGTTGCCTTTCGTGTGGACATATAAAGCCGTCTTCGATACAATTTCAGTGACCTTGAATTAAAAAAAGCTATTTCTCACTCCCTTTGTCATTAATTTCTGCTCCCTCCTTCATTTCCCCATTTGAAGAACACTAACTGCATTCGACTTTAGGCACAGAGTTCACAACTCGTTTTTCACTGTAAGTTAATACGCAGGAAATTGCCTAAAATGCACAGTTGTTTCTCTGCTTAACTAATTAAGCACTGTCCCATGAAGACGTATTTGGGAGTGGATGTATAGAGCCATGTATTCTTGACCTGGGCACTTATTGGAGATAAGAGGTCAGCTTAATCTCCCGATCGCTTTAGACCCGGGGAAAGAGCCCCTGGTAACCACCGAATAGGCGGCTGGTGGGCCCCAGAACCGGTCTGGATGAAGGTTTACCTTTACCGGGATTCGAATTCCAACCCCTCTGTCGTCAGTCCCATATCCATATAGTGCCGAGGTCAAGAATGGTGGAGCTATACCTCCACTACCCCATACGACTTCATGACATAATTCTTAATTAATTAAGCACAGGGACAATTTTACCTGTCTTTAAATTTCCCTATTTCGAAAAATATAAAAGGAGGCTTATGATATTGCCTTGGTGCTGATTGGAGATAACGAAGGCGGCCGAGGGCTGGATAGCAAGAGGCTCTTGGAAGTACTTCTTTAAAGCTACAGATCGCATGTCGTTGAATGCGGAGCTTTCTTTACTCCAGCAAGGAAATGAGATAAGTAGCACTCAATTTCACCGCAGATCACAGCTCAAACCCCGCAAGGCATCAGATGAGAAGGCCAGCGGTTAGAAAGAGCAACTATGGCAGCCCGAGAATTTAACGCTGAATCCTCGGACCGTGAGAGTTCCTACGAGAAGCATGTTCGAGCCCTTCCGGGCATTGAACATGAACGTTGAAGTAGCACCACATCCTGGTCCAGCGACAACCCCATTATGATCCTAAGAGCGGCTGGCAATCCCATGTTTTTTCTCCAGGGTATCAAGTCAATCCTCTACCAACAGTTCTTACTCGGACAACGGGAGCAGAGATGTATACTGTTAACCACAGAATGACTGACTAGAAGGTTATGCTTTTCTGCTTAACTGACACATCTTCCACCACTTCACTTTCTATCCCAAGCTGCATAAGCCTTTGAAGACAATTATTCTGCACGTAATTACAATAGACAACCACCGCAACATCATTCTTGATTTCCAGGAGTTAATTTTTGATCTCAAGAGCTTCAAGAAAATGGCAGCAAAACGCCCCTCACCTAAGAGACAAATAATCAAGATTTCTCAAGGACTTGAACACTGCTAGAAATTGTACACAATCCTCAACTTTACTGTCTTCTCAAACCTGGTTCTGCCACACTTCCCGCTGAGGCGGTTCTGGTTCTGTCACAGGTCAGAACACATGGAATTTGTGTTGCAAAAGTGGCACTGGGACCATTCTTCTCTCAACAACTTAAATTTTCGCTGCCAATTCCCACAAACTGTTCCAAACTCATCTAATATCATCCTCCGAGGCTGGTAAATTAAGTTCTCTAGTGGCTGGAGTACCAAGCGGACCCAGGCCCACACCGCCATATCACCTAAGAACATAGTTATAATAGTGGAACATTATACAACCCAGACTCGTCTGAGGCAAAGATACAAATTATTATTATTATTTTTTGCTGCATCTGGATTCATTTCAAACAGACGTCAAAATGACTCTGATACCGGAGGGACTATCATCCTGAGAAGGGAAATGGCCCAAGGGTTGCGATTCGTTGCAACTTCGTGACGTAGCATTTCTGCAGTTACCAAGAGATTAATTGAACCACGAAGATGCTACGGCATTGGAAGCAACATTTCAGCCTTTAAATATCCCTCTGTCCCAAGCTTCAGCCCAAAATTTTAGGACACGAAAGATGGACGACACGCCAGAAAAAGCAACCTCCATTCCAGATGCCACTACAAACCAAATCAGTTACCATACTGCATCAACAGAGCCAGTGCTTAACAACAACATTTGTGGTGATACGATTATGCTCATAACTGCAGTGTACAAGATCATTAGAGGGATGCACTGAACAAGAAAGAAAGGCCATCGGTTTACAATCAGCAGGAAAGCTCTCTGAGGCCGCATAATGGGAAAAGAAGGGCCTAGCCTGGATGTAAATGTAACATATTTTGCACTTCAGTGCACCACAGACTCCTTTTCTCTTCAGAAAAGAAGCACCCAAGTGGAAAGAACCTGCACATGTATCGTTGTATTTCAGCATGTGGTCCAGTTCTCAGAACAGGCTCGATAACAAGAAGACATGTCTCGACTCTGGAAGCTGGTCCCAACACAGCCAGCGCCAAGTTCAAATGGAAGCACCGGGTTCCTCCCAAAGGGTCGTACCAGTTATACAAGATGTCACATCCAAGAATATTGCAATCCTCACAGTGAGCGCTGTGGAAACCTTAAATCTCGTACATCAAAACTTATTTAGTTAGTTCCAACACCCAATATATTTCCAATCGTACCCAAGAAAACAGGTTATAAAATATCAGTGTATGATAAAATTAACTTGAGGTGGAAGGCCACTTAGCCATGAAATCACCGTCTCACGCCAGGATACGTAAGGAGAATACATAACATACAACCAAAAGTTTTTCATTATATCACAGATCACCTGAATATATCGACCAGGTTGATCTCTCAACTTATATTAGCGTGCTTTACAAAGGAGGGGGGTTGATTCAGGTGGTGACGGTTGATACGTATTCGAGAGGTTCCAGGCTTCAATAACGCCTGTGCTACCGTCTACCTTTAAGTCAGTTTTCGTTGTTTCCCTCAGTGTATTAAATCGATTACTCCTTTTCACATCTTTTCCAAATCATAATTTATTAATTACCCTACCATATGTCGGGAGAGTTCAAACTAATGACAAAAACAGAACAAAAACAAAGGTCGTGGCCTGTAGTCCGCAAGCAAACTATACTGATTGAGCGACCGCTGCTTTTCGGCGAAGTTAGTGCCAACTTTTGCGGGTAGAGGGTGTCACGTTGTCAGCGCAACGGATCCCCACGGCCGTTAATCTCGGTTTTCTAGACCGGAATCGCCGTTTCCTTGAAATATCTCCTAAATTGTCCTCACGAGGCTGAGTGAACCCAGTTCTAGACCCACTACTTCTCAGAAAATCAGGTAGCGCCGGGAACTGAACCCCGAATCTCTGGATCTGTTGGCAGGAACTCTGACCACTAGGCGACAGAGGCGGTCTTCAAACTACTGAGAGCGTCGTTAAATAAACTATAAGAAATAAATTATATTTTTAAAATATTTAAGACTCCCCTTTTATTTATTGTAAATAAATAATTTTGAAAACTGAACTCTTCCTTCACTCTGAGTATATAAAGTTGCCTTTCAACAAAAATGATCGTAAACACAATGCTGCAACTCTGCCTCTCAACACACACACATGTACATAGGTCTCACAAGTTTATTCTAAACGTGACAACTGAGTCCGTGGAAAAGAGTATCATTCTTTCAAAGCTACCCAACATCAGGTTCGACGCCCACACCGCATTGGCTGTCAGAGAACACTTATTCAATAGATTCGAGGTATCCTCCACCTACTGAAGACACCTCCTCCAACCAAGGCTAGAGGATGAATCATTTTGTAGTGAGAAGAGAACCTACATATGTTTCATTCGCAAATAAGTTCTAGACAAATAAAGCATGAAAGTTCGTGCGTATTCTGTTAAGTGTATGCGGTCATCAGGATTATTTGGTAATTTTATATTACTACGTCCAAAATAAGTAAAAAAAAAAAAACAAATAAGAGTAAATGAGATCTCAGGTGCTTACAGACGTGCGCTTCCTGTAATATTCTTGGTTAAGATACCAAATAATTTTAGAGGTGGTTATGAACGTTTCGGACAACATACTCCCTGCTTCGCGTAATGGAAAAGGAGGCAGTATTCTGTTTCAGAAATTTCTTTAGAAATTGAACATGCGTCTGTACGTATATAAGGCGTCGTCAGCCACAACACCACAATATTAAAATGAATGTACATATGTTAAGTATGACGGTATATGAATGTATATATACTTTTCACATTACAGTTATACTCCCTCTGTACCTAACGTTTTTCAATTCATTTTTGAACCCCATAAAATATTGAAAAACTCAATATCAGTTGTCATCTTCCCATATGGCAGCCAGAAAATATTCAAAACATAACTGCATTCTGAACGAAACATTGCTATATTGTAAGATTTGAGGCTTTCACGGCGGTGACTATGAAGAAAGCAGTCTGCTTTTATCGGTTCTCACGGTCTCTTCGCTTGCGGATTTCTTATATTTTTTCTTCTACCCTGAAGATGGAGGCGATACGTTCCTCCGAAACGTCGGTTAACACCACATATACACGGTGTCAAATCCAGAAGACTGCTTTCTTTATTGCTATATTGAGAGGGTTTGTGTAATACCCGTAAACATCCGAGTAAGTGCAACTGTTTAAAAGTGATTATCACAAGAATACATACGTTTGTCGATGTATGGCTCAGGTATTATTTCACGGTCCGTAAACTGTCACGCTCCTGAGGTCAGTTTCGCCCACTCTTCATGTCACCGGCACACCACTGATCTCTCCGTAATTTTCTTCTCCTCGCATTGAAATAAACTGAAAACTGCTTACCATTCACTTAACTCAATAGGTGACGACTCTACCTCAACATTATTCTGTTCTGCACTAAACTCGCTGCTTCTCCTTCGTTGTACGCAACAGAACTGACTGACAACATGCCTGATCTACACTGCCACTTTTCGGGAAATTTCTAGCGATTCCTAGAAAACGTCGAAATTCGGCGCCAGCTGAGTAGTTTTTCGAAGGTATCAGAAATTGCGAGGGGAAGGGTTTGGATATTGGAGTAGAATTAGAGATGTGAGCAGACCAGGGACGCGATGCCCCCTCCCGACCCAGCTCACATGACAATATAGACCGATACACATAGAATTCTAACTAAATTTTCGCTAAACCCCATTCACAGTAGATTAGAAGAATAAACACTACCGATTATAAATGGCAAGGCGCGAAGTGCTCGCATGTTGTCGGTAAGATTTTTAAAACTGCAAAACATATTTCCATGGACCAGCGTTGTTCTTGAGGATTTAACAATTAACTTAGCTAGTGAAGGGTTTTCAAGCAATTTGTGGAGGCCGGAGGTTCAGGAGAGCCCAGTACTGATCCCTACCTGAGCAAAAGAATATGGGCCAAAGTCTCTATACCATTCCTTTACGACAGTCGTCTATATTCGTATAAAATCTCTGGTAATATCTACTATTGACTAATGTTTCTCATTAGAGGTATTTGATTTTAAGTTTTATTACCGAATACCAAAGATACTTTATACGTAATATCTGTGTTACCACACGAAACATTTCTAAATGGGCAACAGCTTCTAGTGGGGGAGAAATAGCGATCACATTTCTTCATCGAAATTAAATGATGATTAACGGAATAAAAGTACTAAATTTCTGCTAATATTTCTAAGTGAAACAGAAATATCAATGGCACTTACTGGCGATTATCAAACTACAATAAAATCAAGAAATCTATAATATGGAAGACAACTCAGTCTATATTCTACCGTGAAATTCAGTGCAACAGAGGAACACATAGGAACTTTGTTGGATTAACTTCTACCTGATTGAGATGGGTGGTGTACTCACTTCGGCAGGTGGTTCAGCGTGGACGATGCAGGCAAGCTGTGCTTCATTGCCCTCTCCAGAGTGGACCCAGCCTCTCTCCACTTCGATCTCAGGCGCATCTGCACAACAGAATGAATTAGCGTCACAAGTGTTAATGTGGGCAGACGTGCGTATACACAACCACACTGTTGTGGCTCAGCGCCTGGCCCGTCCCCAGTTCAGGGACCAGAGCTGTTGTCCCAGAGGCCTCGAGCAATCACTGACTTCTCAACTGACAGATTACACAAGAGGGAACTTTAAACTGTCCGTTATATTTTCTGTAGCAGACATTACATAGTAGATTGACTGATTTTTAGTCGATTTACTAGAGCTCTCTCAAATGAAGTCGTCATGCAGACTCCAGTTTCAGGATCATTCTAAATAACAAGTTGGAAACGATGTAGAAGTAAAAGGTGTAGGACCGTTTGCAGTTACTCTTACTGAATTCTTATTAAAGAAACTAAAGAGATTGAGACTTATTCAAACGCAACTATTATCATCTTTCACTAAAGCAAACAAATCAAAGTAGTTTCATTTACTTCGACAATACAGTGTCTTCCATGCCACATGTCTCTGTATTATCATGATCCTAATATGTAAATGGCCTTAATTTATTTTATTCAAGTTCTTTGTGCATTTCAGCGAGCAGTTACGGACAGGAGGAGTAAATGACAGCTGTAACGTTGAGTCACTGTTACACTGCCCACCTTTGTAAAAAAAAAAAATATATATATATCACATAGAAAAAAAAGGTACTGTTGTCCCTGTGCTTAACTAATTAAGCTTTACGCCATGAAGGCGTATGGGGGAGTGGATGTATAGATTCACATTTTCTTGACCTCGGCAGTGATTGGTCAGCTTCACGCCCCGACCGGTTTACTCCCGGGTAATGAGCCCCGGTAAGAGGCTGGGTGGGCCCAAGAGTCGGTCTGGATGATATGGAGAAGAGAAAATTCTGAACCTACCGGGACTCGGAACTCCGACCCCTGGGTCGTCCAACCCGTAGGCAGTCGCTATACTGACTACGCTACCCCGGCAAATACTCTAGTTTTATCTTATCTATGTGGCTCATACTCTCTATATTTGTTCATCTCTTGGCCTATTTGAAGGTGGGTTGTCAACGTCACGTATTACACGACACGGAAAGGGAGGTTATTTCGGTGAAAGTTGAGCTCGGAAAGTGGGGAAGATAAAGGACGCGGTCTGTTTCAAGGTTCTATTCTCAGAGTGTGAGCTCACAGGGACTGGGCGACACTCTATGTCCGGGCAAAGGGACTATGCAAAGCGGACTCAGATATACCTAGTCCTCATCACCAGCCTTTGCGACACACAAGAGCATGTAAAACAAGAAAGGAAACATAAATAAAATTGTATGAAGCACTGGTCATGACTACACAGGCGAAACTTTGGTTTCAAACGATCGAAACTCTGTTAGTGTAACCTGCTGCAATGATTTTTTTACGAAGCATCAAATTACGTTCCCATTTGGAATGGATGAAGAATGGAAGTATTACAGAACACCTACATATGTTTTCCTCAACAGACAACATAAATTAACACAGAGTTGAAAAGAACATTTGGGCAGAATGACACAAGAAAGACTAGTCTCACTGTCTTGTAATACTTCTTCGCAGTTAAACTGTCGATGTTGCGACATATTTCATATCCGCCATATGACGTAACTGTTACAATCTGCAATTGATAGGTACAACTACTTTTATCTTAACACCGTCCCTCTCATTATCCTCCTTCATTAATAGTTAATATTAAAATTAAATTAATATTAATATTAAAATATTGGATGGAATATAATATTGTAAAATATTTAGTACCTTGCTTGAGATTAGAAGTACGAACATCGCAAAGAAAAGCCAGACCTATTGCTGCTTGGACTTACTTTCTCTGTACATATGTATTTAAGTATTTACATGCATAGTCTATAAAAAGGTAAAGTTATCCCTGTAAGAGGCCGTAAAAGCCCATAAGGTTGTGAGACGTCGAGGCTCCCACATTTCTCTAGAAAATCGGCTCACATATGGCGGTAAGATTGTCAGCCCTACGCGCCGGCCTCTCGTCACCCCCAGTAAGATTCCTGGTACTCATTTCTGTTAGAGGCTGAGTAGAAACCAGGACCATAGTGCTACTGGAAAGATTAGGTTAATTGAAACTATCCACCTCTTTGGGAGTAGGACCCGCGACTTTCCCGCTTGTAGCATAGTGCTTCAACCAATTACGCTACAGCGTGTCCCCGTTCATAGTCCACACATATAATTTTACAATATCCACAATGAACAGTAAGGCATTTAATTATATTTTATAGTTTCGAAATATGAAAGAGGTTAAGAAGCATTTCCATAGCTATGCATATTGGAAGATATTCTGTGACTGCTTAAATATTCCGGATATTTCGTTGCGAGTTCAGACGTGGCCTCACGAATAAACAGAGATGTGTCCCCGGTACGTTGTAACATATCTACAGCAAAACCTTCGTTTTCACATCGTGAGGAGCAGAAGAAGAAATATTTACGAAACATTTCTTTAACCCTGGTGAAGGGCTGAGCCAAGAACCGTCTGAACCTACACTCTTACCCCTTCCGACCCTAAGATACTCACTTGAGAACCGAGGTTCACTTCCCCCCGGGGAAAGCCTAACGTCGAACCACCCTCAACCTTTTTATATCTCCCCCATCCATTCCATCTGTCAAAGGCTGTGTCCAAATGTTTGAAATACCTATAGACTCCTGCTAATGGGTCCCGGGGACGCCTTCCTTTGAAGTAACCAGCCGGAATCCGAATCACTACCTCACAAAAACGTAGTTTTTTAGTCTTTAATTTCTTGGGGTGGGCTTAGACTGACACGTCGGCCACTAACTGGCCTGTTGTACCAGCCCCTGATGATAGATTATGATGAATGTGCAGCAGTCGGTGGAATGAGAATTGGCAGGGGAAACAGAAGTACTTGGAGAAAACCTACCTCAGTACCACTTCGTCCACCACAAATCCCAACCCGCAGCATTGGGAAGCCGGCAACTAACCGCCCGAGCTATGGCACAGCCTTCACAAAAATGTTAAGTTCTTTTGCCTAGAAATCTTGGCGCTGAAATTGTTAAAAAAACACGACTCACCCATTCTATTTCTTTCCATGTACCGTCGAATATAATCATCCTGTAATATATTGTTACGATTTTGGAGCGACTAGAGACGGGGCTTGGATTCGTAATTGGATCTGTTGAACATTTATCCGCAGCAGTCTAACTCACCTTCACTCCACTCCTCTACACTGTGACTCCACTTTACTAACTCTCGCTAATTGTCTTCCTTTCGGCACGGACAGTAGAGAGAAAACTTCTTCTGTTGTTGTGCCTTTGTTGCATGCGCAGCCATCGGCGCACATCGCGCAGCGTTAGTACCATTCCTGTTGCTGATTATGGGCCATTACCTAGTAATTGACGTTGTCTAGCTGTTTGTTTCGTGGTCATTGCCTAGCAACGGATCTACATGCACAATATATTGCGAATAACTATGCTGGTAATGCCGAGGGAATATGAGAAAGAATTTTTCCCCTTGTTCTGACAATATACTATAAATCACACTGCAGTGGCACTTCTGATTGGCGAGGTAATTTCAAATACAAGGAATGTCTTAATTATAAATAATAATAATAACAATACATAAATAATTATAAATAACTGCTGGATAAGACCAATCATATTACCAACGTATTGCTCCTCAAAGTAATATGAAGCTCCTCATGGAAGCTGAGGAAAAAATAAAAGAGTCAGTCTGAATGGTGTAGGTTCTATCCTGAGAAGCTGATAATCGTTACCTGGTCAACCCTTTAAAGCCTAGTGGTCATTATATGTACCACCCACTTTAACATATTAAAACTCCGCATTCTGCTAACTGGGTGTATTTGTGTATTTCGTACTGTTCCCACAATAAACGGGGAATTCTTTCCCTAAGCATCTTGAACCAGTTAATTTTTGCAGCGGAGACGTAATTTCCTGCAAGAAAATAACTGAATATTTATATACTATCTAGAGGAAATTTAGTCTTTAACGGTCCGCGATTTTCACATGGATTTTAGCCTTCCGTAAGCATACGATTATAGAACAAAATTATGCAGGCAACAAGCGGAAGTCATACAAAATCATGAGAATGAACATGTTAGTGGTATAGGACAAGGCGAAGCCAGACATAGAAAATATAAGTGGCCTAAATTTGGCGGTGGTCAAGCTTACGACCGTTCAAGTGACTAAGCTGCCGTTGTAGCATAAGATAAGTACGGTAGGCATGATCTATTTTGCAAAGCCTGGACTGATTATATATAGTGCAAAAGTAAGAATCTTCAGCAACATGCTGTATGTTCAATATTTACACTTGAAAAATGCCAAGCTTATTCATAACAAACACAGCCATCCTCTCGTCAGAGAAGATGTTACATAAGGCCTATGACCGTAAGTGGTTAATTGTAAAAAAAATCTCTGGTCCTGAACCTCAAGAAGTTTGGCGCCAAGACTAAATGATTGGCGGTAAACCGCCAGTCGCAAAGTAATTCTGACACTGACTCCGTCTTTAATGGGTTAAGACAATATGCGATTTCCAGAAAGCAGGATGTTAATTACTCTGAGCATAAAAACCCACCATATACCCCACCCGGATCCAGATACCCACTTTACCCCTTCACATTTTCTTTCTCTGAGGTTGATCTACTCTCAGATCCTAAAGGGTTCTGACGATAGTGTATAATACTCAAAGTCCGAATACCCATAATTCTGAGTATATCTACTTATGTTAATACCATCTTTCCACTTATATTTAGGTCTCTATTTGTCATACCCACATAATGTTCTTTCACTAAAACTATGCAGAGGTTTACCATTTTCTCATGCCTGCTTTTAGTTTTGCTCATATCATCCTCTTTCACTTAATCACCTTTCTACTATTATAAGAAAAGCACCAATGGTGTAGCTCCTTGTTACGTTATTTCCTCCTATCCCTGTTGTTTCTGCAGCCTTATGTCCAAATATACAGCTACGCACTATCTTCTGAGAATTATTCCATTAATTTCCTTTTCACTTGGTGAGAAACGAAGTTTCACTCCCATATAAAGTAAGAGGTAACATTGTGTTTCTTTATATCTTAAACCTAACAGTCTACAAGGTTCTTTGTTTTGTTGCGCAACGTGAAATCAGGTACGGTGAGGAACTGATAGCTTCATGCCCAATTTATAAGGTGGACGGCCACACATTCTTCAGAGTCCACGGCTGCTTATTCGGCACATCTGTAGCTGTCACTTCTAGGCCCCCTTGGTGGAAGCCCCCCCCCCCAACCGACGTGGTGAAAGCGCCGAAACTGCAGACACGCGTGTATAAAATAAAAATCGCCCCAATAAAAACAGTAATAATGATAAAGGAATATATTAGGAAGATGACTGTATCGTGTCTGCAATTCTGAGCTGTGCGCATTTGTTAACAACATAGCAATCACGAGATGTAAACATTGTACAGGAAATTGAATGCAGTACACAAGCAATGTAGTGGTAAACCGCTGTTAAATAGTAAATCAACGAATCAGAATGGAGTTCCGAACTCGCCCATCCGGTCAATCTCGTAACACAACCAGTTTACACGCCCGCTTGCAATTTTTGTCAGATATCCCAGAAGAGGAGTACAGGGTTCAGGAAGCAACGTCACAGACTCCGAGACCTAGCAGAGTAACAGACCATGACCACACGGGAACCGTTCCGCGATATTTACTTCAACTCAGGTTTTGGATTTCTTATTTATATGTAAGGGAAAACAGATATTTACATGAATACAAAATATTTCCATTTTCCCCTTATCTCCTACGTATATCGACATATGAAGACAGTCGAGAATCAGGGTGGAAAATCTGAGGGTGTCTGAGGAGAATATTCCGATGCAAGGGAGACGAAGTGACTCAAAGAAGGAGACAATTTTCTTATGAATTGTTTAATAATTCGAATGTGAGCTGTCATGATCTATCAACAATGAAAATTTTGACATGACGCCCGAAAGCCGAAATAGGTCATTGCTAGCCAACGGCTAGCTAATATGTTTCCGCGGCAACGGATAAAATCAGAATAACAGTGGAACTGTAAGACAACGAAAATATTCTCTCAGAATGTGTAGTCTCAGCAGCCTCCGGCATAGGGAGTAGGCGTGCCGATCTTTCGACCACAATATTCGCTGCAGATAGTCGAAATTATTTTATTGCAAATTTGAGATCAACTGAGTAAAAATGACCAGACTGTACGGACAGAAATGAAAAGAGATGATAACAAGATGTCCACAGATTTGTCTTCTATATATCCCCACTGGGTTTCAAACTAGAGTGCGCTTGATAGGAGACTGGATGATTCTCACGACAAATTGCACGGCATAGTATGTAAGCAGTAAATATCATATGCTGACGCAACTGATGAGCCGTTTGATCAGATATTACGCACTGCATGACCCACCATTGTCCGGGTGGTCACACGTAACACTGCCCACAATCTTATGATGTCTGGATGCATAAACACACTGAGAATGCATTATGGTCATTTGCACGAGGGTTGGATCATAAGGTCACAGTACCGAGTAACGGACAAGAACAATAATGACAATACTAAATAATAATAATAATTCAATTAAGTTCTTTATTTACAAGTTTATTCAGCAATACAAAGATAAAAGAAAGCAAGGCAAATGAAACGATATATTGTCTCATGTTGCCTATGTAACGCGACAAATAAATTCACGCAGGTCTCGGATTTAGCGAATAAGTTTATTCGTTCATCTCCTCTATATTTCGAAGTACAACTATCATCCACTTATAACGTCAGACCCACCATAAATGTGTGACGATATACACAAAAAGGAAAGACAAAACAAGAAACAATATAATAAGATATTAACCATTAAAATATACTCTAAAGATCCAGAATTACTGGGTTTTCGAACTTTGTCAAGTGTCCGGTATTTTAAAAAATATTAAAAACTATATAACACGTTTCGTTAACTGGAGCTGCTTCCGTCCTCAGGTAAGGGGGAATATACCTATTCTGTTGGGTCCTTTGGTGGTCCAGTAGTTGAGGTCGGCTCTTTGTAAGGGACCCAACAGTGTGGGTGTCCTTCCTTCATCTGAGGGCGGAAACACATCTAGTTCTGAAATATCATATTCTCTGGTTGTTTTTTAGAATACCGGACGACAGACACAATCCAAAAAAAAACTCAGGAATTCCGAATGGTCATTCAGTTAGCGCAAGCGCGCCAACCGTGATGCGGTGACAATGTGTGTGTATAGTGTATATACAAATATATACAAATTTTGAATACGATTAATATTTTATTAGTTAATAATTAAGGAGTACAATTCAAATTATGTTTAACAGAAGCTGTTTCAACCTCCTTACAAACAAAAATAGCAGCTGAAGCACCTCTAGAGACGGATATCTTCTGCTAGAAGAGCAGATACTGAAGAAAGAAAGATATCTGATTCGAGAGAAAAGGCGACGACCACCAGCTTCTAAAGGGGGACGGGATTTAGAAAGAGGAACACTGTATCGCGATGACGTGAGTGAGCATGAGTACAGATGTACTGAATAGGGAGGAGCCTGCCAACTTAGGCTGGAATCATTCCAGCTTATCGGCATCAGTAGACGTAATAGAATTCCAAGCAACAGAGACGTATTCAGGCTTCAGTGTGAGTACGTTGAAATATAACGTGTACATACATTCAAGGGATGAGAAGGATAATATTAGGCTGTGAACTAGATTAAACAACTGAATACAATGAGAAAATATGTAGTTAATTCAATTATGGAAAATAAATATAGAATTACGAAATACTCCTAATCTTGAGTAGATTCAGTATGGGTTATAGAGGGAAGTCAAATTTTATACTCGTAGATAAGTATGTTAGTTTGTCTTGGGAAGGATATGATTCAGGTTGTATTAATACTGATTTCTATACAGTTAGAAGTGCGCCAACCTTGAAGAGAATCGATGTCACACTATATTAGATCGCAAACTTTAAGAGATTTAATGGCACTTCAGATTTCTATGTCAGCAGCAAAATATGGACACCCAGAGTAGTTAGTTACATCACAGTGTCACGTATATTAAAAAAAAAAACATCGAAACAGAGGCCTCAGACCAGATGATCAAGGAACATTGGAGAGTATTTCAAAATTTGGTAAGAGAACTCCAGAAACACGGACCCGATATTGCCTGTCGGGTGCCCGAAGTGGTCTCTTATTTCGATGGAAGAAAGAAATGACAAGTTTCTGAAAACATTGTGGTCAGAAAACTTACCAATATGATGTGCAAAATTTAGAATATTACATAACTAGAAACTTCGTGATATAGGTCATCCAATATTATAATGGAAATGAAATATACGGGGTCATAATGGTCCAGACAAGTTGGATGAGTGGATGAGTTAGAAATGAATACAAAAATTTAATAAATAATTAAGAAACATTGATTTTGAAGCATAACGAGATAGAACGATAACACTGAGATGGAGGTGCAACGTCTTCCTGGTTATTTGTACTCTTGGTTTACCGACCTTTCGGCGGAACATGCTGCCTCCATCTTTGTTGTCGAAATGAGTCGGTGTCACAGACAATTTCCATAAGGTGACAAATACCAAAGAGCAGGATTAACATCAAAGAACCACGCTAAAATTCTTAAAATCAATAATTAAAATGGACTTATAGAAATATATTTTGAGAATGGAAAGTGTATGGAACTAACTTCGGGTAGTTTCCTATGTTCGGCTTCGGCATTGTGGTACTGGTTATTGGGGTTTGCCACCGCACTGTTGTTACAACACAAGCAGTTGCAAAACAGCATTCAGTACAGCAATTAATACGTTTCTTTGATCTGATGCTCAGTGAGATCTCCACCTATTACAGTGACGTTACATTTCCCGAGAATCAAATGAAGCAAGCGCGTATAAATGTCAGGAGCAGTGGGTGGTTCCCTCGTCGGGATTCAAACATGTATCCTTCGGAATACGATGGCGAAATTATATCTCCAATTTTATCCACCCAGTCCGATTCATTGCAGCGAAGTCACCTTCCGAGTTTCGAATAACTTCTGATATTCCTCATCGGCCAGCCCTCCTTTACGTTCACCATCCACGTACCCCGGCCTGACGCGGACCTTAAGCCTCTGTTCCTCGTGGCTTTCCGCTAGGTCTATATCCCAGGAAAAAGGCGTGGCTTATTGTATGAATAGAGGAACATAAACCGCTCTTTCTTTATGCCTTTTGAACTGTCTAGGACTCGAATGAGTAATACCTGTTGGCCACGTGATATGCGGGTTAAGCAACCGGGTAGAAGGGGAAGGGAAAGTTTAGATTTTACCAGATATATTACACGCGAACTTTCGATCCAAAATCCAAAACATTTCTACCTGTACACGAGGTAAAATTAGTAAGCGTATCTCCTAAGAGTAGCATTAAAATACTGAGGTACACAGCTCCTCAATTAAAAGAATTTTACCATGAAACAGTCTGTTGATAGGTGAACGAGGGAGTTAGGATTACAGGAGATATCATTTAGAGCCCCAGTAACCTATGCATGAAAACGGAAATTTTCAAGAATAAGAGTGCACGTTCAGCAGAAGGAATTATAAATGACACCCGTTTAAGTATTTATTGTGACAAGCTCAAATATTTCAAGTATTTATTCAGATACTCTCACAAAGCATTTACGTTCTTAGCACATTTGCACTTTAATTAAATATATATTTTACATGCAGGCCTATAATTACATATGGAAGGAATTTCATTTTAATTATTACCAAGACAATATTCGTGTGTGTTCGGAGGACCACTTTTGACTTCTGAACAAACTATTAGCAGATGTATGCATACAATAGCAAGTCTTGTTTAATTTTACTAAATACTGTAAAACGTAGGAAAATATGAGCAGATATACGTCTAAGATTCTCATAACTCGTTATTTTAGCCCGTTCGTAATCATAATTCGAATACATTAACAAATTTTAATGAGACTTGCCGCTGTAAGAAGTCTTGAAAATCCACTCAGTATTGTCGAGATTCTGTATGTCATGCGTACAGACAGATATACAGACAACTGGACAGATGGACGGATGGAGCGAATTTTACAGCTGCTCCGCGACGGTTGCGAACCGATCTAAAACTTTAGCAAAGAGGAGACTGGTAGCCACCGACAGGAAACTGAGTAGCTAACATTGTCCAAGGGCCGCGCCATAGCTCAAGCGGTTAGTCGCTGGCTTCCCACCGCGGCGACCCGGGTTCGATTCCGGGTCTGGTCAAGTTGGATTTATGGTGAACAAAGTGGCGTTGGGGCTGGTTTTCTCCGAGTACTTCCGTTTCCCCTGCCAATCTTCATTCCACCAATTGCTCCACAATCACCCTCACCTACCATCTGGGGCTGGTACAATAGGCCAGAAGTGGCCGCAGTACAAGGGACTTAGTCCCATCCCACTAGCAATAAAAAAATAAAACAACATTGTCCGAATTTAATCACCTCTCATTTTCGTGCAGTTCTCTTGTTATTTTATGTTCTACGGAAAGACGAACGGGACTCCAGACTGGGGGCCAGCATATACATACACCTCTTTGTGGGGCTGAAGAGAGTATGTGGATCTAAGAAGGAGGAAGTGCCAGGAGGATGGATAGCTTCATAAATTCTACAATTTACTACACAAATGCATTAGGACGATGAAATAAACGAGAATGAATGGGTGGGATATGCAGTACTCTCGGACCAGGTACGAAATGATTACAATATTTTGGTCAGAGAAACTTAAGGGAAGACCACTTGAGAAACACAGGTGTGGGGTTAATGTTGAAGTGGATCTTAAAGAAATGGGATGTGAGAATGTAGACTCGATTCAACTCGATTCTGGTGTCTTAGAATAAGATTCATAGCCGGGCTTTAGATAATGAGGTAGGAATTCGTGTTCTGTTCAGGGTAGGGAATTAGGCTATCCCACAAGCATAGTTAAATTGTTGTAGGCAATAATAACAATGTTAGATGGTTTTATGTCGATAAAAATCGGAACATTTCTGATGTTTCATTCATAAATCTTCTTACAGTTAATGCAGACGCAAATTGAGGAATGTCTCCTATAAATCACAGGAGAATTAATGTGGCCAGAAATGTTATCTGTAAGACGCGAGGGGGGGCAAAATTCTATAATTATATATTTTCACGTGTATGGTGGTACGCGTGACGAAAATAACGAGTTCTACATCGGATGTGTGTACTTATTAGCACTTTAGTTAACAAATTCTCTTAATTACCATTAATAAACGTGCTATCGCTGATTTACACAATTTTCAGTTCACCGTCTCACACGAACTAGGATTCTCAGTTTCTAAGAGTCGTCCCCTAGCAACGGATTTCAACACGGAAACTAGCACTATCACTATGAAGTCTTCTTGCCATTTCTTCTTCAGTCACTCCGTCCCCTTCTCTCCTAATCTGTACTCAACTGCTCCTAGTTTCTTCTTCGCTCCTCCAGTACCACTGACTCAAAAGACATTTATTGTCCCATATAAACCTTATGCGAGGATCTACAGAAAACGTCACGTTGTCCTTATTCACTGTTGTGTGACGTCACTGCCTACGTGGAAGTGTTTTTCCCAAGCCGTAGCCTAGAAACGGGTTGCATAATCCTAGCGTTCTATTGTTGGGAGCGTGTATTACTTTAGCAACGGCTGTTCTTATGGCTCGGTAGTTCTTGCATGGAGTAAATATGCCACAATATTTAAGAAAATAACATTAACTTCGGCGTCACTGTTTGGAAATAAGCGGACACACGTGACCAATATTACAGCAGAACTAGTGTTCCAGATCAAGGATAATGATACCAAATGGTGACAGCCTCTCTATCACCGTAAATTCTGAGCAGAATATGTCAGTGGTAAGCAAATAGCCATATAACTGTTCAACTAATTCTCAGCCCAAGCACGCGATTAATACTTACGAAAATTTAAGCGCGAGAATAATTGTTCATAACTTGTTCTAGGCACAGGAAGTTCCCAGCTAAGACCCACTTTTCAGGTGCGCCATGTTATTGCGAGGCATAAAGTAAACGAGCAGAGGCAAGCTCCTGTGTGCCTTTCGTCGTGCAAGAAATCATCTACGTAACAAACTAACAAAGCAACTAACTACGTCGAACACTTTAATTATATTTATTCATTTTCTTCAAGAAACTCTTTGCTGAAAGTTCATAACCGCATTAACAAAGTTCGAAACTAAACTCATCCAAAGCCAGATAAAAGTAGACCACATTTAAACCCATTTTATATTCATCTTACATTTAGATCTATGTATCCAAAATGCTGCGTGTTTGCAACAGGTATCTGCAATTATTATTTGTTCATTGATATTTATGCTGCGTGAGATATGCAGTTGAAAAAAAGACGTTAAGGAAATCAAGTAATATCAATTCGAAGTACCCGCTCCTCACACCTTCCAATATTGTGACGCATATGCCCTTTGCTAGGCAACAAATTGATAAACGCAACTGTTCAACAACAGAATGACATCCATTTCTAGGTAACGGACCAGCTGACGCTAGGCAACGGACGTGTTTTCTATGGTGTCCGCCCCGAAGCTACTCGTATATAAAGGGCCCCACAGACGTTGGAGCGTGTGTGGAGCCTATAGTTTTAGCGTCAGTTTTAACTAATCGTTCCAACTGTGCACTTCCATATGTCGGACTTGAGAATCGTACCCCGAGAAGTTTCGAGCGAATTTATTGAGCTGTATCGTAGTAATCCGTGTTTGTGGAAGATCAAAAGTGAAGAGTACTCCGATAAAACAAAAAAAAAAATATTGCTTACGAACAGTTACGATGTAAGTTGCCTGAAATTGATCCCGAAGCAACAAAGGAAGCACGGGTAAAAAATAAATTCACTACGAAGTTGTTTTCGGAAAGAGCTCAAGAAAGTCAAGGATTTTCATAAGTTGGGCAATGGAACAGATGATAATTATAATACCCATGTTTATGGTACTACGATCACCTTTTATTTTTAACGGATCAAGAACTTCCCAGACAGAGTGTCAGCAATTTGGATTGCATTGCACTATCATTCGTTCTGATATGTGGCGCTACCAAATGAAGAAGGTTTAAATAAGTCTCACTGTCCATCCTTTAATAATTGTACCAATCACCCGGTTCTAGAGTTAAACCTTTCAGTAAATTTATATGCGAGAGGTTATTTCGTTTATGTAACCAAGCTTTTGCTCATTTTGACCTAGTACTTTTTTTTAGTTTTTTATCTCAAAGCTAACGCTAGAGCGGTGTAAATTAAAAGTTCCTCCAACGTATTGCTCCGTGCACGATCCGTGAAAACGGAGCGCAAGACTGAGAACAAAACGGAATATCTGTGCCCTCTTCAGCATTCCGTCTTACTTGACGTCTTAGAACTATGCAAGCAAAACGGACGCTATGGGGCCTGTAAGAGTTAGTGACTCTGGCTCCAGTTAGTTCAGTTCCAGTGGAGTGTCCAGTCAGAAGAAGATTAAATGTGTCGCCAAGAACTGAGCCCAGTTAAAGAGTGTCATAGAGTCAGAATTGAGTCAGAGTCCAATCAGAATTGAGTCCTGGGCAGTAAATTAAAAGGGGCTCGGCTGAAGATTGATTGTAAGTTGCTGTAATTTATTGTGATTACGAGAGTTTATACAAGGAGTGGCCACAAAATCCAATTAAAGAAGAAGTAAGTAAAGTTATCCCGTGAAGGCCCTGAGGGTTGTGAGACGTTGAGGGTCCCACATTATCTAGACAATCGGCTCAAAGATGGCGGTAAGGTTGTCAGCCTTACACGCTGGTTGCGCTTTAGTCCCCAGGAAAATTATGTAATTAATTCCTGTACTCATTTCTGTCAGAGGCTGAGTCGATCCCAGGGCCATAGTGGGGCCGAAAGGATGAGGTAAAATTGGAAAAAAAATATTCAATTACCTCATCGGGACTTGAACCCGCGACCTTCCGGCTTGTAGCATAGTGCCTCAACCAACTACTCTACCGTGTGCCCACAACTAAATCCAGTTACCAATCGAAACCCCGTCTTATAAGCCACGCCCATACACATTGGCAATATATATCACCTTCACTCAGAGTTAGAGACCCATGCATACCAGCAAGTACAATTGTCTTCAATTTGTGCGCGTGTGCATAAGCGGGTGATGACCTACTGATTGTCATAAATGCTTCACTTCCTGTAGTATAACGACCTCACTGAATTGAAGCCACTCTCTGAAGCCACACAGAGCGTCTTCCCTTACTGTCTGCTGCGTGTGCTGTGGCAATTCTGTGAATTGTTTCCATATTGATCCCATATTGATATTGGTGTTGGTGTTAATCATTCGTTTTGTGTATGCCGTATAGGATGGACAACTCTATGGCGATACAAAGACGATGATACTGACTTATTTCTAGCAACCATCATGTAAACAAACATGCCAGTGATGATTACGAATTCCTACATCCATGGGCTTATACAATGTGTTCCAGAAATTCAATGTCAGATTGAAATAGTTAAAAATAAAATTGGAGACTTAAGATATCTACAATGGAGCCTGGTCGGGAATAAAGAACTCATGCAGGAGATGAAGAATGGACAAATCTTTGTTGGAATCCTTCGCGACAAGGCATCAAGTTGAGAGACTCTAAAGGGGGTAATATTACGATGTACCTTAAAGAAACTGTGTTTAAAGATGTAGACTGGGCTAATTTATCTCTGAATAAGACTCAGTCTCGCATTAAGTGGAGGAATTGTTTTGAAAGACCTGTCGTCTTGACAGATTACTGATGATGATGAAGACTCAGTCGCAGGTTCATCTGATCAAAGTAAACAATCTTTCGATTGCATGAAAGGTAGAAAATTTCTTGTTCAGCTGGGCGACTATCAGATTTTTAAGAAGGCTCTTGCTTTAACTTAGTAAATTCTTTAGACCATATAGATTTTGTTTTGTATGCCTGAACACTACTACTGTGTTATCTACAGATTTCCTTGCATTTGTATCATTCGTCATTTAGAATGTTCTTCTTCACGGTCACTTCGGCTACGCGACAGTTGTAACAATTACGAGTCTGAAGCATTATTGCGTAACTTTCTGCGAAGACTACTTGATCGAATTGTTGAGCTGACCCCTTATCCCCTGTAACATGTGTACAACAGAGAGAGGAGACACAAGAGCCGGTCCAGTGATCTTCTGGTCAATTGAATTTGGCCCGCGCCACTAACACCGGCCAGCCAACTTCCTATCTCTCTTCTTCTTTTGCAGGCCATTTTGCAACTTTCCATGTAACTCAGTGGAATCATGAACCTGGGGTCAAAGCGTGATCCCATCTTGTTCGTTATTCTTTCCTGCCACTGACTTGTCTCTGTTTTCTTAATGCTACTATAGCAAGTGTCACGTAACTTCGAACAAGGCCAAGAATAACCTTGAATGCGCAGAGGAAAAATTTCAGACAAGGGGGTGAGTTCGAGGATGTGAGAAGTGACAGGCGGCCGCCCTACCCACCTGAAGACGGAGACAGATCCAGTCTCCGAAACGTCGTGGTCTTTTGTCTTTTACATACCAGACGATGGATAAAGTCCAAAATAAGCCAAAAGAAGTACAGTATACACCACTGTCAGAATCCTTTCAAGTCTACCAGAAATAGTTTTAGTAATCACTTTCTGGATATCCTTTCATTGAAAAAAATGTATCCGTCAATTGTACAGGATTATTCGAAAAGTTACGTGAGTGATAATCTATTAATATCATTTACTTACACACAAGTACTCTTCATGTCTAGAACTGTTATTCGACAGGATTTGTTTCTTTGAACCGGTGTCCCATATGTTCCGATTTCAACTTACGCTCTACAATATGTGACAATATAAGAATAATTATCCAACAAGAAGCACAGCTATTTAAACCTAAAGCGAAGAAACTAATTTGGAAGTTCCAGGTGCACTCCACACTGGAGGATAGAAGAAAAATTTCGTACAGAAATAGGGTCAGAGACTATGGAATGGATTCTTTTGGTTGAGACAGAGACCAGTGTCGGGCCCTTGTAAACACAGTAATGAGCCTTCTGCACACGAAGGGCTGGGGACGCCAGCTGTCAGCTAGATCCTCTAAAGGACATAGATCCATGGACCTAGACAGATGTTTTGAGGAAACAAAAAGTACAATGTGTTCTGGAAAATACTACAAAATTTAGGTCACTTCAGATGTTCACTCTATGTTCATTCTTCACTTAAATGATAATTCTGTATTTAGATTAAGTTTCTTCCGTACATTTAGCTTCTTATTTCTTTATTGTGTAAACTGCCTCCTAGAAGAAAAGGCAGGATACAGTACTGCATCATTTACAGTTGTGGTTTCAGAGTTTATTTCAGTTAACGTTCAACGACAGAGAGTAGAATATTCTCAACGGCCAACGCCCGCATCATTACGACTTCCACTGAGACAGTCGAATAGATCTAAGTGTATGGAATAGGAATACCATTTTGCTATCCCATGGCACTTCTTCTTCTTCTTCTTCTTCTTCTTCTATGGCGCAACAGCCCGATGTCAGGCCTTGGCCTCCCTTATCAAGCCCCTCCATTCCTCTCTATACTGCGCTGCTCTCTTCCACTTCCTTACGCCCATTAACTTCTTTGCATCTTCTTCCACTGTATCAATCCATCTAGTTCTTGGTTTTCCAGCATGGCAGTGTTACATACAGCCGATAATTTCGCCTGTCTTTACTTAAAAACTGTCGGATATTCGTCCAAAGGAGCGTTGTCCTCTTTCACCCTACCCATATCACAGCCTTGTTGCTCGACACATGAGGTACTGTTCCGTTGAATAATCGACCTTCTGGTGTGTCGTGAGGCTCGCGTGACAGACGACTATTACCAGATGTCTGCGATTGGATTGTGAAGACCACCTCTGTATAAAACCACGTTCTCGTACTTATATAGAAATGTAAACATACAAAAAAGGTTCCATCGGAACCCATTTATAGAGACGTAAATGCAGTGTATTTGGAATTACATAAAAATGTACTATTTAATATCAGCAATCTTTTAACGTTACCGGAATCAGCGATTTTAATAAGTAGCATTATGAAATTCGGCGGCTTATAATCTCTAGAATACTTCAGCAGCTATATTTCCGAAGACGTATAACTTTCTTAAATATTAACACCATCATCACTCAAATCTATGTCTCTAAAGCCCTTGTGGACCTTGGCCACATTTTCAGTTTCTTATTCCTGTATATAGTCGATACGACTCCTTGGAAAGGGGATCGGCCAGTCGCAAGGCCGCTACCTATACGAACAACAACAAAAACACAGAATAAACTCAGACATCCGTGCCTCGAGTGGGATTCGAACACACGATCCGAATGTTCGAGCGGTCGAAGAAGGTTTATGCCTCAAACCGCGCGGCCATTGTGATCGGCCACCATTCAAATCAGCTTCATTAAAAGCCGGCTGCCAGCGCAACATTTAAACATCTATTCCTCTAACTTCTATATTTTGAAGTCACGGTCGTGAGAACCGGAAATGCCACATAAAAGGGATTTCTTTTTGTAATTTTATGTTCTTGGTTTTAAGTCTATGTAGGTGGAGTCAATATGCAATCAAGAAGCGCTCAGTGAACCGCATAATAAGTCAGTAAATTAGCAATTAGTCCATACTGGAAATGGGTCGTGACAGACATGATTCTGCTCGGCAAATAAGGCGTAAAATCAATACAATCATGGCCCAATGTTCTTCTAAAAGGGTGGCACTTTTGTATACAGAAGAAGCGGCAAGGTCCACTGAAGTTGCAGGAGGAACTATTCACTTCATTAACAAAATTTCTTTGTAGGAGGTTCTTCATTATTTCCCGTCCATCATTATCCTTTCATTTTATTCCCGTCTGGTCTTCACGTCCACTGTATGCCTTGTGAAGCGAAGGGTTTCGAGAAAAAGTTATTTCCTTTCCTTTTAAATTTCGTACGGCATTATTCACAGAGAAGAGCCGGGATCGCATAGTTAGTGTAGTGACTGGCTACGGGTTGGACGGCAGTGAGGTCGGAGTTCGAGTCCCAGTAGGGGCAATATTTTTCTCCTCTCCACGTCATCCAAACCAGTTGTGGGGTCCACCCGACCTCTTATCGAAAGGGTACAGGAGGCTCTTTCCCAGGGGATAAAGCGGACGGGAAGTGAAGCTGACAACTCAGCTAAAACTAGTACCGTGATCAGGAATACACACGTCTATTGATACACTCCCCACACGTCTAAATGGCATTGTGCTTAATTAATTAAGTAGAGGGACAACTTAACCTTAACTGTTTTCCACAGAGAAGTCTGTTCATTTGTGAGCCCCAAAATAATTAATATGGAGTTCATAAAACTAGATCACGAATACAGAAAAAATTGTTCTAAATTGTGTACTGACATATTTCAATTTCGAAAAGAAATTTTTAGGATATTTACGACTAAAGATAAGGTAACTAAAATAACAATTAGTGGTACAGGACCCGTGTTTAAGGTCTATTCTGTGTTCTGTTTTTTATCTGATTTGATATGATTTACGTTAAGAATCTGTTTATGATTTCCAGAGAATGGAATTAAGAAATTTAGGTCTGTCTGAGATTACTTCACGTATCTCTCGGCAATCTCAAACTGCAAAGCGTCAAACAATAAGATGACCGGTGAGTAATGAGCTGGTAAAGGTCGTGACCTATAGGAGCTGTTACCTCGGCAATTGTCTGGAAAGATTAAGGAAAACCTAGTAGAATCGCAATCAAGGCAGTCGGTGTACTGGCCGAGATTCGAACCGAGATCTTCCTGAACACCAGCCTAAAGAGTTACCGCTAAACAAATCTGCCCGGTGAGGAATGAGATTCATTGGGGAGTTCACTTGGTTAACAAGAAAACATGAGAACGTTCAAACTTCTTGTTTGTGAGCGAATGAGTAAGTAAATGGAAAAGTGAATTCAATTGTTTTTCATACATAGAATTGTTCGAATCTTAAGTGTACGCCTCATTTATTTCTTTTTCCTTCTATTTCCTTTCCTTTCTAGTTTCCATCTATTCTGTTTATTTCTCCCTCCGTCTTCCGTCTTTTCGCCTCACTTTCCCTTTCTTGACAATCCATCAGAATCATGCACTGCGCCACATTTAACAGCAAATCTTCTGGTACTTTTTATTTATCCTGAACTCCATTAGCGAACGATATGGCATTTGCTTCTGTCTGCTGAATCAGCTACAGTTCGTCAGCAATACGGAAGTATCAGCTGCCCGACTTGCATCAAGCCCTGTAGCAGCATCGTTACAGAGTTTTCCGCCGTAACGATTTCTCAGCTTCTTCTCAGTAAAGCTATCAACATGGTCACCAAGAGAACACATTGGCTGTAAGCAGGATTGCGCCTAGCATGTCATTTTAAGGAACTCGAAGTGTCAGTTCATTACCGTGTCTACAAGAGCCCACCAATCTTCCCTGTCTAAGTAAGCTGAGCACACCCAATTTCCTTAAGATCCATATTAATGTTATCCTCGCTTCTAAACAGAGATATTCAAAGTGACCACTTAGAGTTTTTTAACCAAAATGTATACATTTCTCAAAGATGCCATGCGTGCTTCGTGGTCCACTCATCTCATCATTGATTTAATAAACATAGCAATATTTACTGAAGAGTACAAATGATGTACTTCTAATTACGCAACGTTCTCAGTTTTATGCAACGTTTATTAAAGAACATTTCTTTAGAAAACCTGGAAATTACAACATATAACGTAACTGACCGGGCGGTAAATTGGTAATTAAGAAAACTGCAAGCGACATACCACATATTAGTACACTATGTGTGGTACAGAACCCTGAAATTTAAAATTTGGTCTGTCAAAGACAGTGCCTTTAATTCTTGACCTACAACTGCGCTCTCTCGCACGTTTCGTTTCCATATTTGAACCACACTAATTTTCTTTTCCATTTTCTTTACATTAGGTGAATTAATTTCTAGGCTTTTTTTTCCTTGGCACTACAGCCCCAGTGGGCCTAGGCCTACATCCATGAACTTCTACGTTCACTTCGGTTTTTCTAGCTCTTACACATTCAGTAGGACTCCTTGGGCAGGTGATCAGCTCGTCGCACACAAGCACAGAAAAACGCACACACACACAAACTAAACACCCATGCCCTGAGTGCGATTCGAACCCACGATCCCGGTTTCCAACCGAGCGAAGACAGTGCATGCCTTAGACCGCTCGGCTACCGTGACCGGCAATTTCTATGATCTAGGTTTCTATGATTTTTAAAATATGTCAATACTAAACAACTCTGGCAGTTTTAAGAGAAATTGTCAATACAGTATTAAATAAAGACAAATCGAATGATATGCAATAAATGAATGACGAACAAGCATTTGTCTACAGAGGAACAGAAAAATCGTTAGTATTGTGGCGTAGAGACCCGTTGCTAGGCAAAAACTGCGAAAGAAACACACGGATGGACTGAGTAGCAATTACGTGGGAACCGCAAAAGTACACACGCAGCAATAGAGGAATCGTTTGAGGCAGTGAAAATCAAACCAAAGACCTTCAAGCTGAAGAATCTCCACTGTTAGAAGCTGTTGACAGGGAACGGCTGGTGAAGACAAAGCAGGCTGGAAAAGATTAGTGGGTGTTCCGGTGATTTGGAAAGTGTGAAGACCAGCGATCAGCTCTGTAATTACTTGTAGCACTGAGTGGTGTGTACAAGTGGTCAGTAAATCCAGTCACACATCCATACCCCGTCTATACTCAAACCTTCTAAATCGTGACAGTATTTACAATATAAACCGGATTTAAAAACTTAATTTTCAACTAAATTTCTTCATAGAGAATTTCTTATCATACATACATGTATGTATGAGGGGTAGGCCTTCTCGGCCCTTGCACTGCGACCTCAGTGCCCCCCTATTTGGATTCTATGTCACGTGGTTCCGTTCATGGGTGCAGGAAACGGCTTTCAGATATAGAGGATAGCTAAGGTTATTCCTAGTATAGGAAGGCGACAAGTGATGGTCCTGCAGCTGCGAGAATGGACGTCGAAATGCAACCTCTCATCATAAAGTCGCCATTGTGTTAGAAAACGGTACAAGCAGCCTTGGAATTGGACGGATGTTTAGACGTTTACTATATCGATTTCCTGAAGATTTCTCTACCGCGCTGTCTGCACTAGTTATGAAATATCTGATACAACAGAAGAGTTGGTAAGTCAGTGAGCTTACTCTAAAACAGAGTAAATATGCGACGATGAACCGATGAGAGGAATAATAAACTAAATATAGTGTGCTGGATGAACGTTACCTTGCACTGAACTTCTGAAGAACAAGAATACATGTAGCATATAAGAAATGCAAACGTAAACTAATGAAATAATGATGATAGTAACAGTCTATTTACAGTAACTGTAATAAAAACAATAATTCAATAAAATTCAATTCTTATTTATTTGCTTGCTGACTCAACAATCCATGGGCCAAATACAAAGTGAGCACGAGTGAAAGAAAGAAACACAAGGCACAAAAAAAGACAATTCCTAACATATGAGTAATGATGATTGTAATAAAATAGTAATAATAACAAAACTCGAAGTTATAATTAATAATTCAATTAAATTTTTTATTATTTATGTGCCGAGTCAACAGCCGCAAGGCCAATTACAGACAGAGCACGGTATAGATAAAAGTAATTACATTATAGACAAACACATTATAAAGTCAAAGACAAAATAATAATAATAATAATATTAATAATAATAAACACATCAACAATAATAAACTCATATTCCCATGGGACAACTTGCAGAAACGGCATGTACAATAGATTATTATTTCTTCTGTTCTGTTTTCCTTGTTCAATTCACTTGCAACTAACATCTTCAGATTAAGGTCTGAAGAGGCAGTCTCCATTCCCTATAAACTAGCATGTAAAGAGTGCTCTACAAAGGTGGAGAGAAGTCAACAAGTGCCTCGACTTTTCTTACATCTGAGTTATAGCTTCGGAATAATACAAACTATTCAAAGAAAACCTTACAGCTGCACTCAGACTGCACGAGCTTAGAAAGTGAGCTGGAAGAGTGGCGCTTCAGATTTCGTATATTTCGGGGGTTTGGCTTCAGATCTTGACTCAATCATCGGCTATTATGACTGAATTTTCTCGTGGATTTCCTCAAGCCCTCTAAGAAAATTCCGAGACACCGCCATAAATTAGGCCACTAAAGCTTCTTTCCACAAATCTGTAAATTCACAATTCACTAATCACCCTACCGTTCGACAAAATTCAATCTGAACTATTGACGTCGTGTGCATGCGCCATGCACAATGCAAACAATTCAGAAGCCACAGCTTGGGCGCTTAAATGCTCAACAGTTTCTTAAGTATACGACAAGTGTACGTCACAAATTCTGTTTTGGAGTTATGGACTATCATCCAGGATAGAGGCTGGTTGCAAGGCTGACGGCCTTGCTCCGTAAAAGAAAAAATTCTGTCACGAAATTCAAACAAGTGAAGAACGGATTCGATCTGGCAGAATCTGTCAAGGAAGATTATGGTTCAAAAACAAATATGACATTAATGATGATGATGATATTTTTACGTTATAGTATTAATATTGTGAGTTGACACGCAGTTCCCCACGTCACAATATTAATACTATAACGTAAACATATCATTATACGTTAAGATATGTAGCGGTTGCAGAAACATACGGTGTATAATATTGACTTATTAGTCATGTTAACTAGGAATTTTAATTGTAATTTCAATTTTAGATGTTTTAATTTCAATTTTAATTTGTTAACTGTTAATATTATTTTATGTCTAGTTTTAACTATTTCAAATATCAAATATCAATATAGACACAATAAGAATTCATAATAGATAATTGACGCAACTCAGAAACTGATATTAAGTAGTCATGTACGTCTGATGATGACCCAGGTAAGGGTCGAAACATGTAGCGAAATCATGAACAGAAAAATAAGGCAGATATTGACACGATAGTGTCTGTCTTGTGTATTTTCTGAACTTATTTTTGTGTAGACCGTCTCAAATCAAACTTTTTTAATAAAAGGTATAGCGCTGTGTCTACGCACCACAATACGAGTATAGTGATGTATGTAAGTATTGGAAGTAAAGCTCTACTAATTTTCAACATGGGCAATGAATGTAGGTGGGCGAGTCTCCGAAAGCTTTAATCCCGAAACACCCAGTGGGTTTCAGGCTTTGTGGACGGTTTTGGCGTGGCGAAGATATTTGAACCTAAGCGAGAAGAAGGCAAATTCATTCATTTATTCATCAGTAATCTGTCAAGACGACAGGTCCACAGTCTTTTCCAAAACAGTTCCTCCACTTGATGCGATCTAGAGCTTTATCCTTCAAATGAAAATATCCTCTTCTGTCCCCAAGGTCATCCAGCATCTTCTTACGTCTTCTTCCTCGTCTTTTGATCACTTCTATCCGCCCCTCTATCTTTCCTTCAATAACTTCTTTTAGAAGGCAGTTACTGCGTAAGATATGACCAATCCAATTAGCCTTCCGTTTTCTTATTTCGTGTAGGATATTCCTCTGCTCACCGACTCTAAATAGCACTTCTTCATTTCTCACATAATCGGTCCAACTGATCTTCTCCATCCTTCTCCAACACCACATTTCGAAGCTTTCCAGGTGTTTCTGATCTACTGCCCTAAGTGTCCAAGTTTCAGCCCCATACAAAGCAATACTCCAAATGTAACATTTCCCTAGTTTCTTTCTCAAATTTAAGTCCAATTCGCCGGCAGAAAGATTCTAATTCTTGGATGAGGAGCACAAAATTGTGGATATTGCACAGCGACAAACTTCGTGATATTTGGAGGTCACGATGCACTGCTGACGACAGTAAAAGTACAAGTATGCCCGATTAATTGTAAAAGTGCATAATAAATTCTCTTGGGAAAATATTTACAAAGAGCCACTTGAGAAGGGAGGACAGCATTAAGATAGTTTTTAGTGAAGTAGACTGTGAGGATGGCAGTTGAATTCATTTAGTTCAGGATCGTGTCCGATGACTGGTTTTGGTGTTTGTGTTGTTGAATCGACGGATTCTGTTTATTAGCACTTTGTTGTTTTATTTAATTCTACGTTCTAATATAATTACGTGAGAGGCCCTGATTTTTTCTCTCGATAAAACTATCATGTTGGTGTGTCAGCTGCCTGAACTCTGAAAGACTTCTTCAACTTCAGACCTATCTCTCTACCACTTTCGTCACAAGTTCCCTCCCTCTCTTCTTCATTCTTTGCTTCAAACCACGATGAAGTGTAGTCTTTAAACGAAGTTAACGGATGAGAAACCAAGAACTTCTTTACTGCCTTCCTTAGGTCTTTCTATTGCTTTGATGGTTCAAGAGTATCAACAAAGTCAGTTAACTAGGTAAAGAGTTCCGGCCATTTTAGCGAGGGTCTTGAGGCTTGGATACAGCTGCACACACATCCACGTGAACTTACTCACGCACACTAACATGAAATAATCTGTCGTACTTACAAAGGAACTTTATACGCGTCTAAGATAACAATAATGGGAGTAAGTGACACGATAGTCCTGCTGTGAAGGCATGTAGGTAAGAAATTACAAGAAAGGGGAAAGTTGAAAACAAGTGAAAACTCCTGACATTAAGTTTTGAGAAAAGGAAAGTTAAAAACAGGCGTATAGAGACGCAACACCGCGTGTTTGTGACAAGCGAATTTCTTACGGGAACTGGGGGTTTGGCTGAAAAGAAGACATCTTATCTTATTTTACTTCCTGAAACGAACTTGATTACACGAACATATTGCAATTTTGAAGTATAAAACCTGTTACACTTTCATCAACTGCTCTATGTTACAATGGAACTCAAAGTCTGTGACATAGCGGATAAACTTGCAACAATCTTACAGCTGCAGGTAACACTTATTCTTATTTCTGTGAAGGTTGAACACGTGTGTCGTTGTCGTAATAGTCATCTTCATCGCCATCATCATCATCATCATCATCACTATCAGCGGTTAGGCCACAGTTGGTCTATTCAGTTCTATTAGTCCCTTTATCCTAACTGTGGGTGACTTTTGTTTCGACGTCTTTGTGGGTTGTTATGTTAAAAATCCCTTTGCAATTCGTCTGTCTTCCATTCGAAGAACGTGATGTTTCCACTGCGTTCCGAATTTTGGAATTTCATTGTTTAAAATGAAAATGTTAGATGTTACCTTATTTTCAGTATTTCTAAGTGGCTGTAGCCTGCTATAGTCGATATGCATCGATATGTATGTACAGGTACCGCCATAGCTTTCCAATACTTTATCTGTGTACCTCTTCTTGTCTTGTTATGCAGTGCACTTCTTACTGTTCAGTGTATACAATGTGTTATAATCACTGAAGCCAGTACGTTTCGGGGAGGATAGGGATGTTCCAATTGATTTCTTTATGACCAGCTCCGTCAGTAGCTCACCTAAAAACCATAATGTCGAATGAGAGGGAAAGTTAATAATTAATTGTAAATTAGGCGGAATAAAGCGACCGTGGCCTAATTAAATGTACCGTCTAGATATTAGCATGGAGGGACTGAGGAGAATAACGAACAACTTGACTCCCGATAGCGGGTCTATAGAATTATGAAGGTTCTCCGTACCCGGAGATAGGGACTAGCTCTATAGATTGGGCCCAACTCAGTAGGTTTTACCTGAAGACGGAGACAGAATTCAGCCTCCGAAACGTTGTGTTTTGAAAAATAAACAGGATGGTTTTTAGATAAAGACAAGCCTATGGATAATAGCCAAAAATATAATATATATTAAATTTAATTGGCGCTTTTCTTTTGCTTACTGACGTAACAAGCTGAAGAGTAGTCCTTCCTGATTGCATCATACATGTGCCAGAGCGTCTTTTCTTATGTGTTTCACGGCATAAATATTTTCCAAACTGATATGCGGCATACAGATAATGTCATGATATTTCAGATGAATATCCTTACAATCCTGTATTTAATCATCCCGTTACATTACTCTATATAAAACTGTTTATGTACTACACAGTCCGTCAACAGTGCAACAAATTGTTCCTTCTTTCTTACACTTTCACTTCCGGCACAAGATGTTTCGGCCCTAAATGGCCATCTTCAGGTGTCTTGCTATGCTGAAACTGCTACACTGCACTAAGAGGGTCCATTCGTCACATATGCGACTGCACGCTTCATGATTTAAAATGGCATACTCGTAGTCAAATGGAATCCTTATTCCTGAAGAATAAACAAATGTGGCTTTAAAATATCTGAGGGTATTTGAAAGTAAACTGAATGACTTACTCTGCAATATATTCCAACCGCGGTGGCCCGGGTTCAATCCCGTGTCTGATCAAGTGGGTTTCGTGGTGGACAAAGTGGCGCTGGAGCAGGTTTTCTCCGAGTACTTCGGTTTCCCCTGCCAATCTTCATTCCACCAATTGCTCCACAATCACCCTCACCTATCATCTGGGGCTGGTACAATAGGCCAGAAGCGGCCGCAGTTCAAGGGACTTAGTCCACCCCACTAGCAATAAAAAAATAATCTGCAATCTGATATGGAATTGTAGTCAAATTATGTGACCTGTTTGTAAACACGCCAAGTGCAAGGAAAACAAGTAGGAATTACTGAAAGTCCCAAGATGCAGGTATGTGACATGATAACTGTTTCATATGACACGCTTGTTCTTGTTTCTTTGGACTTGCGACATCACACACGCAAGCAAGCTGCTACAATATAGATTCCCGAGACTTGGAAAAGAACGACACATCAAATATTGAAAGCGGTGCACGCTACACCGTGTCATCAATGATGTACAAGCATGCCTACATTCACTTCCAGTGCACAATAGAGACCACACACATTAATGAATAACACGCCCAATAATAGCAGCAAGGGAAGGAGACCTTAATTCCAGACTTCAAACAAGAGTTCCGTTCTTCGAGCCACAACCAACTAATTAACTGTTTTACTAACTAAGTGGCCTCCAATCCACGAGAAGTCGAAGTGTCAGCGCAATTATTAACAGAATCTTCCCATTACAAAGTCTGCAATTCTGTTACGTGTTCACAGGAACTCAACACTACGCCATATGCTAAGCAATATAAATTCAGTCCAAATCTTCATCCCCTGTTCCTTTAAGACTCTTTTTAATATTATCCTAACATCTATGCCTAGGTCTCTCTAGTGGTTTTTCTTTATTTTTTTTTTTTTTACAAAATGTCGTTATAAATTTAACATAATTTACTCATATGAGGTTCCGACTGATGTTTCTCAAAGTCAAAACCTTTGGTCATAAAATAAATAATTACTCTCAAAAGCCATGTTCTCACTTTACCATTATAGTGGAAACATTATACATGTATTCGGAATTCAACTGCTTGTCAGGACTGAAATATGCCTAACTCTGATTTCAGAAATATTTATCTGAGATCACTAGTGGAGACTGTGACTTGTGTAATTCTCCTCAGCCTCTTGACTTGGATTTGGAGACAGTATAATCAGTTCCTTCCTCACACTTTCCCATTTTTTTTCCTTGGCACTACAGCCCCAGTGGGCCTAGGCTTTCTTCCATGAACTTCTCCGTTCACTTCGGTTTTTCTAGATCTTACACATTCGGTAGGACTTTTTGGGCGGGTGATCAGCTCGTCGCAAGGCCTCTACCTGTACATAAACACACAAAAACGCACACACACATCCATGCCCTGAGTGGGATTCGAACCTACGATCCCGGTTTCCAAGCGAGCGAAGACATTACATGCCTTAGACCGCTCGGCTACCGTGACCGGCCACTTGCCCATGTACCAATTACAATTATCCTACCAAACGCCATTAACTGTTTAGACCTACTGAAAATCTAGGGCTGGATTCTTGACCCAGAGGTTGTACATTCTGACCGAGTCATTGCTGCAGTATCTTGGTTAGTTTCGTAAAAGAGGTTACGATCATATTAATATCCTCCCGAATTCATGATACATATCCTCCTACAATTCGGCACATGTGGCACATGCATCTGTAGAAGCGTCATTTGTCATCCCAGTATACATATTTGTCTGTGGAATAATTGTTTTTCTTTTCAATTTACCTAATCCTTCCAGCCGCACTATGGCCTTGGGTTCGACACAGCCTCATACAGAAATGAGTACCAGGAATCTTCCTGGGGTGTAAAGGGCGGCCGGCGCGTAAGGCTGAAAACTCACCGCCAAATGCGAGCCAACTGTCTAGAGAAAATATCGGAGCCTCGACGTTTCACAACCATATGGGCCTCCATAAATTGTTACAGGGATAGATTTAAATCTTTTATTTTTAATAATAATAAATAATTTTAATTATAATCTTTATTTCACCAGCAACCGTAATGTACGTATCTTTACTCAGAACACTTAAACTTTACTGGAATGAGGATAAAGACGGTTTACTGCGGCAGTGCAAATTTCTCACAAAAACGATGTTTTTGAGATGAACCTTAAGACGGCGCATGTAAATAGGGGAGTAGAGATGTGACGTGGAGCCAACCGCTCCAGGTGGCTACAAGATTCATGGCTACAGCGATGCGCACGGACGCTGTTGCGGGAGCAGTTTAAAGTTTGAATCACTATACGGCCTCGTCTGATTGTTCTGTAAGTCTCCCTGAGGTGAAGAGAAACCCTGGTCTGTAGGCAAACTAGCAGTATACACACTCACGTGAAACAACTATGTTACTGACGTCGAGAGTTTTCACGTGAGCGCTGAAACTTTGACTGCTCCAGGTACACAATGGTAGGTATAACAAAAGCTTCCTGTTGGATCTCAGATCGTCACGGCGGCGTCTAGGATGAGTGTTATCCCCTGGGATGTGATGCAGTGAGCCTAAGAGAAGATTTCTGATGTTTCGTAAGAAAGTACTACCACTGTTTTCAAGATCTAAGTTGCTGCTTGCTGGGCTTCTCTTCGATGCTGAAGATGGAGGCAGTGTGTTCCTCCGATATCTCGGTAAACCTATCATACTAGAAGGCGTCATATTCCAGAAGACAGGCTTTGAGGGTCGCAGCCTATAAAACGGGCATACTGTCCTTACAGTTTTACATGCATAATGGAGGCTTATAATATCTGTATTACATCAAATATTTACCATATAAAAGGTGAAGCTATCCGTAAATGGCCGTGGAGGCCCATAGGATTGTGAGACGTGGAGGCTCCCACATTTTCTAGACAGTCGGCTAAGAGATGGCGTTGAGGTTGTCAGCCTAATGCGCCGGTCGCCATTTAGCCCCAAGAAGGTTCCTAGCACTCATTTCTGTTAGAGGCTGAGTCGATCCCAGGGTCATACTGCGGCTGGAAGGATTATGGCTATTGAAAAATTCAGAGACCTTATCGGGAATCAAACCCGCGACCTTCCGGCTTGTAGCATACTGCCTCAATCAACTACAATACAGGGTGCCCCAAAAATATTTACTAAACAAAAATTTCAAAATGAAAGGACGAAATATCAAGGACAATTATGTTTCGCGTGAGGTAATAATTTTCTGTAGGTCAAGAAAACACTTAGGAGATTTGGTAAATGTGTATACAGCATGAGTCAAAAGAAACAGACGGAAATGTAGGTGAACGTAAGGCTCGGTAAAAGAAGAGAAGGAAAGATGAGAGTAGATGTAAGGAAAGAGAAAGAAATATAAACTAAGTAAAATGAAGGGAAGAAAACGAAAAGAAAGGCAATGAAATTGAGTAAGAAATGGTAAGGACGCGATTCGTAGAGTACTTTACTAAACCGATACAGCATAAAGAAGAACAGAGTTTAAGATAACGTTGGAATTACTTATTTGTACAAACAGCCTACATTATATGTGAATTCTGAGAGTACGCATATGCAATTATTTTGTACTGTAACTATTCAGGCGTCGTACAGTTTAGGTAAAAAGTATATCACCATCTCAAATTGGATCACCATGTTCAGCATACCGACTTAGTCATCTGAAGCAAAGAAATTGAAAGGTAAGGGGTGGAGTTGGATGTGTGTACGCTGTACTATTTTCTTTACTTTGCCAACGAGTGACAGTTTGTACAAAATGGCAGGAGTTGTCAATCACTTCACGTCATCCAAATGCTACAAACCCGAAAGCATTTGAAAAGTTTCTGAACCATACAACGGATCGCTCTGCAAGCAACTGAAATCCTCGCCTCCACTTCTGATCAAAGCCCTGGCAGCGTTCACCATGAACTGAGAATAACAGAGACAGGTTGCATATTCAAGAGTTCAAGAGAGAGACAGCCCAGCATGACATCAAAGTATAGGCTTACCACAAACACAAGAGCTGAAATGTGTACCCCAAATCGAGAATAGATATTTTCCAGTTGCGTTCATTGCAATTTCGTATGCATTGCTAACACCAATGTTCATTCACAGCAGATACAAATATCCCGTTGAAAAAGCTAATTCCGGACACTTCTCAACAAAAATTATTCTTTGCCGTATCTCAGTAAATATTCGTCGCATTGTTAATATTGCCACGTGTCCAGAAGGGCTCAGCTTCATGAGTAAGTAAGTAAGTAAGTAAGTAAGTAAGTAAGTAAGTAAGTAAGTAAGTGTTAGTGACTACAGACGTGGTTTGGAGTGGATAATTGAATTTATTAACACCTTATACAATCAACTCAAACTTACAAGCAACACAGCACTATCGCTGATTTAATTTCATAATTTACAGTTCACTGTTACACACGCAATACGATTCTCAGTCTTCACTATTCGTATCCTGATAACGGAATTAGAACTATATCACTGTTACTAAATCTTATAATCACACACTAAGTCCTCACAGGCCGACTTCTAATTCTTCTTCAACTACCAACATCCCGTGCCTCTCTCCTACCGACAACGGTCTCAATTCTGATTCTCGGATTCTCTGTTGTACTCTGTTGTACTCTGCTGTACTCCGTCTTATTCCCATTCTCTTGACTCTGCCCTTCCAAAGACAGTGTCAAAGTCACATTGTGACTGACGGTCAGTCAGTCAGTCAGTCAGTGAGTCTTGGCGTCGAGCCCCATTTGGGGATCATAACCAGATATTTATTACTGTTCGACAATGATGGTCTTGTAAGATTTGAGGCTTTCACGTCGGTGACTATGAAGAAAGCAGTCTTCTGGGATTTGGCACCGTGTAAATGTTGTGTTAACCGACGTTTCAGAGGAACGTATCGCCTCAATCTTCAGGGTATAGGAAAAAATATAAGAAATCTGCAAGCGAAGTCTGCTTTTACCGGTTCTCACGGTCTCTTCGCTTGCAGATTTCTTATATTTTTCCTCTACCCTGAAGATGGAGGCGATACGTTCCTCCAGAACGTCGGTTAACACCACATATACACGGTGCCAAATCCCAGAAGACTGCTTCCTTCAATGATGGTCTTGTTTTTGTGGGGCGCCCTTCTGATGAGAGGCCGTGTCTGCCTTTTTTATATGCTGCTGACCTTTGCCAGCACAGTCTTTCTCGGGTCCCAGTCCCTTGGGACTCGCGACCATATTTGACTGTCTCAAATTTGAGAATTTCCTTTTCGTCGCCTCCTCCTACACGCAGAGTCATAGTGGAGGTATTAGACCCCGCCTTGACATGGAGGACTCTTGCCCTTCCTTCGAACTTTCTCCCTTATGTAGTTGCGGCACGGACGATACAGCACAGAAAACACAGCTCATCTACTGTTGTAGAGTTGTGCTATCACGTACTTGCCTAGTGAAGTCTCGGCGAGGACCACATAGAAAACACCTTTCATTCTTTTCGCGTATTATTATAGCCGCGCCTTTATTGGTCCGATACCCAGCACCAGATGCCCTTCTGTTGTTGAGAGAGTAAGTTTGGGAATACTTTTACCGTGCCGTTGCTTAGCAATGTTCGTATGCGTTACATCATGTTGCATACCATTCACCGAGCTTTCGTCTTTGAGAAGTTAGAAAATGTTTAGAGTGGTATTCGTGTAAAGATGGAACTACTGGTCAAATCTGGATTCTCTCGAAACTGCCAGTGTCAGAAACCATCTCCAAATTTAGTCCATATGTGTCAAGTAATTTCGAATGTTACTCTTACTGTGCACATATCATACTCGAAGAGTTCATAAAAATTACATTTTACCATTGTACTTCACAACTGAAATGGACAAGGAAATTTCAGTGTAACTGAAATGGCAAACTTTCTTTGTGAATAAATAACTTCTTCACTGCGTTGAGAGAAGCTCACGTCAGACAACAGGTAAAACATTCTTTGGTACATTTTAGTTTTGTGTTTTCAAATAGGAGCCGGGAGAAATGCAGACTGAATTGAATGGCAGCATGCATCTCCAGAATTTAATCTGCTCTTAACTTCGTGAATAGAATTTTGATTTATTACTGTAGTTCCGTAATAAGTTAGAAGAAACTATATCGATTAAAATAGTTCATAGTTTCCTAAAATGTACGTGAACGCCATACCAGTTGGGTCCAAAACTTAAAATAAGGTAAAGTAACGTAACTATTTCAGGAAACAAACACCTTTACTGACAACTAATGTTTCTCTCTTACTTATAGAACTTTTGCTCAGAATTTCCCCGTCTTTTAGAAGTTAGTTGGTAGTGGAAGGGGAACGGTATTCAGGAGCAAAACTTCGCCGATTAGCCACATCTGTTGAAGCAAAATGGTTTCCATCCACTCAAGGTGTTATCTTACTTTCATACACTCTTTAGTAGTGTGCTCCAGCGTCATTCAACATGACTCATATTTTTCTCTATAACCGGTCCCAAATTTCAACTTACTGAAACCCTCTTGGGTTCTCTCATGTAGGAGTATCACAACAGCCACATTTGTCTCGTATATGTAGATAATGGGTTTCAGTACCAAGGCGAAATATTGCGTACGCGATACAAACTTATAGTACTTGTTCACATTTAACGGCATTTAGCGTTCCCTCTTCTTGACGTGGAGCACGCCGTGATTTACATCTGACCTTGATCTGCTGCTGATTGACGCAAAACAAGCTTAAGTCAATCAGGACTAAGGATTTCATTTAAATCTTTGATACTCTGAAGCATGCAGGTCATCTAAAGATTATTTAAAAACTCAGTTACTTCTCGTAAGATTTGGGTTTTTCGCAGCGGTGACCATGAAGAATGCAGTCTCCTGGGACGTGACGACGGTCTTCTTAGTTCCTTCTCATCACGGAGCAGAATATTTATCCATTTGAAAGACCAGTTTGTTCATGTCGTTCCTTAACAGCTGCTTTCAATGGGATATATATAAAACCATCAGAAAAAACTGTGTGGACAATATTCAAAATTTATTAATGTTCATTAAAGCAGCTTCTATATAACATTGTGTTTTAAATGGCAAGGAAGTCATTTCTACATAATTCTTTAAAATTATGCGGCAAAAGCTGATTCATTATTTTCACCAATACTGCATTGAATTTGGGCCATGTCTGATATAAAATATCTTTCTGAAGTTGGGTATATTTCCCTCTTCAGAGTCCTATTGTTAGTGTGAAAGATTTTTGTTACTCTTTACATGGGGATGATACATAAGACTGAACCCGGGTAGTTTTAAATAGGCCTGTACTAGTACTCGTACGTTAACCACTCTCAGCATGACAACTATTTGACAGAAGTGCAGCCAACTTCTTCTTTATCTTATACAATGGATACAGCTTTCAAATTATTTACGTTGTTAACAGTCAACATAATTTTTTAAATTAAATTTTTGTCCCTGCGCTTAACTAATTTAGCACCACGACATGAAGGCGTATGCCAGAGTTGATATATCCACATCTTCTTGACCTTGTCACTAGATGGTGGTGAGTGGTCAGCTTCAGGCCCCGGCCAAATTACCCTGGGGAAAGTTTCCCCGGTATCATTGGATAGGAGCTTGGATGGACACCAGAGCCAGTCTGGACGACGTGGAGAAGCGAAAATTTTTGACTCTACTGGGACTCGAACTCCTCGGTCGCCCAGCCCGCAGCCAGTTGGTATACCGACTACTCCTAATAGTCAACATTTTTTTTTTCTGTGGCGCTACAGCCACAATTTGGGCCTAGGCCTACTTCCATGAAACTTAATAGTCAACATATACACCTATAAACATATTTTAGACAAACGTAACGCATTAAAGCTTGGCAATCTCTTTAATATGCTTTCTTATATGAGAATGGAATATGAAGTTATGATGCCCTTGTGTTCTTACCTGCCCTCTTTGTAAGTTCTGGAACGTCTGGCGAACTGTATAACTGTAATGACGTGCATGATTATAGACATGTATCGCTTATGCCGAAGCAAGCACGTACAACATATTGACAATGCTACAAACTCAAGACGTATAATAGTCATAAAATTGGAAAGAGACTATATATGTCTTGAGAAATCGATTTATAATGCTTTTACAAAAGAATAAAACATGTTTGTTCTAAACTTCATTGAGACCAGAAGTCCTAAAGAAACGGCTTCAAAGGGAAGAATCGATGGAACAAGCGGGGAAGAGACCGTGCATCTAAAATGAAAACTTAAATCCACAGCAAGAGAAACACACGTGCTAGAGTGGCACAACAGCACATTAGGCCAGATTAAGACTGCAGTTTCCAAACTTTACAGGGCGAACAAAGCGTGTCTCCTTTAAACTAAACATAAAAAAGAACATGCTTTGCCGATCCCCGTTCCAAGGAGCCCGTCAATGAATTATTATTATTATTATTATTATTATTATTCGTAGCGGAAGTGTCGTGATTGTTTTTCCTTTTAGGCCTTCAGGGAGTTTATTACTTCCACCTGCAAACATAATCCAGAAACATTTCAACTTTCCCATATTTTCTAAGGAATTCAGCCTGTCAGTTATTTTAGTTATTTTTTATTTTTTTTATTGCCATTGGGGTGGGACTAAGTCCCTTTTACTGCAGCCACTTCTGGCCTATTGTACCAGCTCCAGATGATAGACGAGGGTGATTGTGGAGCAACTGGTGGAATGAAGATTGGCAGGGGAAACAGAAGTACTGGGAGAAAACCTGCCCCATGGCCACTTTGTCCACCACAAATCCCACTTCACCAGACCCGGGATCGAACCCGGGGAGCCGCGGTGGGAAGCCAGGGACTAACCGCTTGAGCTATGGCGCGTCCGTATCTTTATGTTACTATCCTGTGTTGGGATCTAATACTGAGCAGTTAAGAGGAACAGCTTTTTAATTCTCCTCTGCATTTATGTTCAGGCCAAACTCTTTACAGACTCTCAATAAAAATATAAAACGGTAAAGTTGTCCCTGTGCTTAACTAATTAAGCTGTACGCCACGAAGGCGCATGGGGGAGTGTATGTGTAAGTCCACATTTTCTTGACCTCGGCATTAGTTCGAAATGCATACACAGCTTCACGCCCATTGCGGCTTTACACCCGGGGAAATAGCTCCCGGTACCCATTGGATAGGAGGCTGGGTGGGCACCAGTGACAGTCTGAACGACATGGAGAAGAGAGAATTCCTGACCCTACCGGGACTCCAACTCCGACCCCTCTGTTGTCCAGCCCGTAGACAGTCGCTATACCGACTGCGCTATCCCAGCTCCGTACAAACTGTTAATAGAGTTTATATTCATATTTATAAATGTATTTATTTCCTAATATATATGGACAAATACCGTCTTAAGTGCAACAATTTTATTGTAGTTTTTACTTCTTTTTCCTCTTCCACACTACATGTTTCGGCCCTAAATGGCCATCATCAGGTGTGTATCACTCACGCAACTGTTACACTGCTTGTTAAAAATTTTTAAAAACACCAGTCTTTCCAATGGTATAAAATCTTTGTCAATCTACACGCGTCAATTTGATCTTTAAATTAGCACTTTTTAAATTCGCACTTTTTAAATCCCAATTCAAGTTAAAATGTCTATAAGATGAGTGTAACAGGATGCTGAAATATAATATTGTATTTATTTCCACTTATTCCTGATACATCTATCGGCGCTGCCAGGAGCTCAAACTACACGGCGTCAAATGACAATCATTGGCGACGCACTGCAAACTATGCGGAAGAGAGCGGTTGTCTTTTCGAAGTTAAATCTCTGCACTTGGATAGAAGGATGGAAGAAAACCATCATATTCGGCGTTCCGGCCGAGATTCGAACCCCGAAACTCCCGAATACCATTTAAATGTCAGAGCCTTTGAGTCAGTAAAACAGGCGTATACAGGCCTGTACTACCTTTGCAGAGAATGAGAGGAAAATGTGAAGGTGATGTGTTTCCGTATATTTCTTCTGTGAAAAAAGGAGACTTCTTGAAATTTTGTATTAGAAGACTGCACCAAATGTTCTGCGAAGTAATTAATTTTAATTCGTATCGATGTAATCTTACTCATTGAGCTGAGTCCTTCTTGAGAAGCCGCTAATTGTGCAGCTATTGAAGAACTTCCCAACATTTTATGGAACCCGAAGGTTCATCACCGTATTCACAAGAGCCCTCTACTGATCTTTATCCTGAGCCAGATCGATCCAATCCATACCATCACATCCTATCTCTTTAAGATCTATTTTAATACTGTCCACCCACCTATGTCTTGGTCTTCCTGGTGGTCTCTTTCCTTCTGGCTTTCCCATCAATATCCTATATGCATTCCCTTTCTCGCCATTCCTGCTAGATCGTATCGATGTACTAACAAAATCAAATGGAGTTTTAGGCCTGTATAATTTTGTTTATCGTACAGAGAATTCGTATGGACATTAACTACACCAATGAGATAAAAATTTATTTCAAATATTTTTCATATGATTTTCATTTAAATATGTGCAGATATACAATTTCCGTCTATGTAATGTTATTTCTGTGCTGCGGTTAGCCCTGAGAAGGGGATATATTCTATAGTGTTCTAAAAATGGTGTATGACAGTCGGGATTGCGGGGTTTCTGAACTTCGTCCATCGTACGATATTCTAAAGAACACTAAAGAACACAACGTTTCAGAAACTGGATCTGCTTCCGTCTTCAATTGAGGGGGGTGAGAGACACCCCTCTGTTGGGTCGTTAGAAAGAGCTGGTCCAGGGATTAGAATCAGCTCTTTTTAACGAAACCGACAGAGGAGCTGTCTCTTAGATCCACACCTGAAGACGGACGAAGATCCAGGTTCCGAAACGTTGTGTTCTTTAGTGTTCTTTAGAATATCGTAAGATGTGCGAAATCCAAAACCAAATTAATCCTAAGAAACAAATTTCAATATGCAATAACAGAATTTTGTTTACAACTGCAGAAATTTAACACTTATAAACATAGCAAAGCAAGGATTTGGAAAAAGACCCAAGTGTAAGCAATTTGAGAAAAATGTACGTTGTTATACATGGGAACGATAATTGATTTAGAAATAAGTCTGTACTACTTCCAGCACTTATCGATATATCTCGAAGTGTTGTAATTTAAATTTTCTTTCAACATAGAAATTTCATTATTTCAGGATCTCTTCTCCAGTTGGCTTCTATTCTCATGATTTACGTTAGTACTGCGCTAATGAAGTTACATGTTATTGCTTTAATTACTTTGCAATTTATGAGGCATTTCACTTCTACCTGAAATGTTAAAACACGACACTAAGTTTGGAACTACAAACGAAAATAAAGACCTGTAACATAAGGGAATCTCTTGTCTCCGAGTTCTGAATACCTACAGGGCGACACAGAGAAGAATTTACATCTGAACTTCAGAAAACTTGACAAATAACGAACCACAGTCATAAGGTGATCAGAAAGAGTGGACAAATCTCATATTTCTTGAGGTGTTTCTTGCATCAGCTCATTTACTTCATTTTGTATAGTTAAGCAAAATACCGGAATTTCCACAATAACGTCTTATGTTACAGTCCTTTAAGAACAGCGGGGTTGTTATAGCAAAGGGGACTAACTGATAAAACAGAACTGGTTTAATCAGTTCAATAATTTTCACGAGGTATTTTGAAATCACTCAATGAGGACAACGTTCCACTTCGGAACATATTATTATACCTTACTAGTCTCTGGTAGCGTAGTTGGTTGAGGCACTATACTTCAAGCCGGAAGGTCGCGGGTTCAAGTCCCGATGAGGTCAGTGGATTTTTTTTTCAATTGACCTAATCCTTCCAGCCGCACTACTTGCCTGGGTTCGACTCAGCCTCTAACAGAAATGAGTACCAGGAATATTCTTGGAATATCCCTGGGGGTAAAGGACGGCCGGCGCGTAGGGCTGACAACCTTGCTGCCATCTATGAGCCGATATTATAGAAAATGTGGGGACCTCAGCATCTCACAACCCTACGGGCCTTCACGGCCTGTTACCGGGATACCTTTACTTTACTTCTACGAGTCTCTCTGCGTCCTGCCGTTCTTCCTATAACATTTCCCGTATTTCAAAATGTTCTTGTTCTCACTTTTCCTTCGGTTGCTTATTTCTGATTGGGGTAAACTTAAGTGTTTTGTTCTGGCGTCGTGGCCGGGTTCCAGCTTCTAATCAGCCTTCTACACTTTCAACAAAACCTGTTCCCAAAGCAGACACATGTTCTGAAATAGCCTGTTGTCGGCATAATGTATCATTACACATTATTGCCATCAAGAACAGACACGAAAAAATATGTGGAGCAGAGAACTGTTTTGGTGCTTTCTTCTGGCGGTAGTAGAGAGCTACGTCCTCCTACACGTTTCATGTAAAATTTGTGAAGGCCCAAAATGTCTATACGTAAGCGGGTTTACAGTGAAATTCTAAGCAAATAATTTCTAGTTCATTATTTGTGCTCACTGTTATTCAACATTTTTTACTTTTCACGGAAGAAGCGGCGATATTTGACCTCTCGTTTCATGCGCAGATCTGTGGGTGAAAATGAACTTCAATGTTCAACCTCTGAAGCTACGTTCGCATGCCGCTTCATTGAACAGGACCTATCCTTCCGCTCAGGTGACCGGACAACGAAACTGAACTGGCATATGTTTGATCGAAAATGTTTCTGTTTAAGGATAAAATGGAAGCTATTGCTGCGGAGACCCAATCACTGTGGCTGTGTGGTCTGAGGCATGAACTGTCTTCCCTCGCTCGGAAGCCAGGATCGTGGGTTCGAATCACAAACAGGGCAAGGATATTTGGTGTGTGTATGTGTTTATTCTGTGTTTGTCTTGCCCTTTGTTTGGGTAGAGGCCTTGCGACGAGCAGGTCACCCGTCCAAGGAGTCCTACCGTCTGCAAAAATTATTATGAAAATGAGAAATCAGCCTTGTCTCCAAAGTGGGAGCACGAGGAAAGAGAAATACCGTATTTACGCATGTATAGGCCGCGTGCGTGTATAGGCCGCAGCACAATTTTCAGACAGAATTTATAGAAAAAATAATTTTCTTGGAATATTATTTCAGGAGTATTTCACTCTGTATTACTAATTATGAATATAATTTTTTTTTAAATAAAGTGTGATTTCGAATATTTCGAATATAAGTCGCTCCCCAGTTTTCCTCTTGAATTTTTGGTAAAAAATGTGCGGCCTATACATGCGTAAATACGGTATGTTGCGGAGCATATGCTAATGATAATTAGTCTAAGCACAAATGTTTTGTTACGGTAAATGTTGCGGCATCTATCAGGAAATAGGCAAAAACTTTTACAAATTTAGGTTCGATGTTTTCATCCATAGAACTGTGTAAAGATTAAATAATTAGATATACATTAAATTAAGGGGAAACATCTTAAATCATTGTTGGTACGATGCACTACTTAAAAGAAAAGTTCAAAGTCACAGGGAAAATTGTCGGCTTTCGTGGTGACAACGTTAACATAAAATTCAGTAGAGAACTAATGGCAATAAGAAACGAAAGACGGAATGAAAAGGGACACAGTTGCAGTAGGCTGTAGCGCACAACCGTGACTGTGTTAAGCATGAAAAAATGTTCAAGCACTGATGTTTAACGTACTGTATGTGATTGGGTTTAACCGTCGCCACAACAAATGATTTATAATTAATCAGTGCTTTACAGATTGGAATTTATTTCCTGCTACATGTTTCGGTCCTCATGGGATGATTATCAGGCAGTGATACATGAATATATAATAAATAAAATTATTTGTTGTGGTGACAGATAACGTTAACCATATACGTTTATGACGCATAACAGGATAGACGCTGTGAAGACTGGTGCTCAAAACGTACAAATACTTCCACGTTTCCACAATTCGTGTTACTGTTCTATAGAGTGTCAGTAATGACGATAAATACTAAATTCTATTGTAGCTTGAAAACAAATTTTCTATCACTACTACCAGGTGTAAGAAGAGATCGAAATGTTATGAGCCTTCGAAAGCCTTCATTAGCCAGCTGAAGTCACCAAGGCTTGTTCTTAAATTCTTTCAAAACAAAAGTAGCAAGTTTTCATTGCTATTCCTGCATAAAAGGTAAAAAGGTAAAGTTGTCTCTGTACTTAACTAATTAAACACTACGTCATGATGACGTGCGGGGGAGTGGATGTATAGATTTCTGCATAATGAGTTCGATAATTTTACGAAGGCAACGTGGCATACGCAGCGACAGTTTGGCTCTGCATCTGAAATAGCTAACAACAAAAAGAGGGGGAGAGGAGTGAAGGAAGACGAATGTGGCCGGAAGATTTTCTCGTTCCTTATTTTAATGAAAATGTGTCCTCTCGACTCCCCTCCATTCCGTTTCTACCTACTCCGGGGGGGGGGGGTCCCCGTGTATCTCCTTCGAAAAAAATATGGTTACCGTATTTCTGACTCCTCTACATTTCTTCGTATTTTCTGAATTTTTACAGTATTTCCTCTTCCCTTATTCGCTCCTCTTTCCTTTTATTACTTCATTTTTCCGTACCTTTATTTAACATAAATTTCTCTTTCCACTGTTTCCTAATTCCTCCGATTCTAATTTCCATGTATGTGCCTGTCTCTCTTTCTTCTTATATCTGTATTCTCCTTTCATAACAGTACTTTTATTTTTATTCCTAAACATATTTTTGTTTTATCAATTTATACCATTTGTTCAATATTATCTCGTTTACTTTCCAGCACTCTATCTCATTCCCTGCCTCCCGTCACCTTGCTTTCAGATCTTCACAAAATTCCCTTGGTCTCTCTTTCCTACCGATTGCTCTCACGTCACGAGTATGAAACTTTCCACAGCCCCTGTTCCTTGTACGTGGTCGAGGTTGCTGGGCAGTGTCACGCTGGTTTCCATGTAACGTGTCGTACACTTGTAATGCTAAACCAAGCTGCAGAAACACACACGCACACTCAGACTACACCACACAAGACAGTTCCTGCTCATAAGTTCAAAATCATTTCGCTACTCAGGATACGAACGCCTGCAGCAAGGCAGAATACGGTGTCACAAAGCGGGCGAGATAATAGTGTGTGTGAACCATACATTTTTAAGTAAGAACTTAACACGCAAAATAAAAGCACAGACTATCAAGCACAGCACGATGCCCAAACTGTGAAATTCAGAGGGGTTTGGGAGGAACTACATTATACTTCTTGAGGCATGTAATAGGTCTGAAGACGCCTTGAAGTTCCAATGTAAGTCGATAATGTATACACCCCGTGCCTTGGGGTATAACTGGGTCACTCTGTCACCGCGGGACATAAACACAGAGTGCTGGTCCTCCAGGTATGCGGTTATGCGCAAGGCTGATGAGCTTGCTCTGTATAAAAAACTATTTTTGACAAATCCAAAGAAGCGAACACCGGATGATCTAATTCATCTAATTCATGTCAAAACTAGCAGAACCTTCTAAGGACGGCTGTAGGTAAAATGGGGCTGTTTTGCCGACGATGATGATGATGATGATGATGATGACGATGCGAGTTTTCTCCAAGACGTTGGTCATATTTGTTAAGTCAGTGATGAACATGAGACAGCAGGTTCCTCGTGGGTGCCAATTATTTGCAGTAAAGTATATTTAGAAGGTCATATAAATCTTCTCCGAAATGTCAAACTGTTTATTAAGTAGACCCCCGAGGCGGCCTCCGTAGTCTAGAGGTAACGTTCCCACGTCATGACTCGTAGTACGCGGGTTCAAACCCGGCGGAGGTCGTCGAATTTTTAAGGGCGGAAAAATTCAGGGAACAAGTCCTCCGGGAGGGACTTTAAGCCGTGGGTCCCGTGTCGTAGCTTTACGGCACGTAAAAGAACCTCATATGTCCTAAGGAGGTCACTGAGCCAAATTTCAGGGCGTTTCCCGCCCAACAATAGTCTCTAAGGCCTCTGATAGATGGGGGAAGCATTATAGACACCGCTAATAAAGTGGCCGAACTCGCTTGCTCGGCGGGACTGATGGTACGCACCATTTATCGGTAGGGTATAGAGACTGGTAGAATATAATAGAGGGAAGCACAATAGATCAAACTGGTCGCGGTGCATGGGGAAACCCACCCTCTCTAAATAACTAACTAAGTAGGCCCCCAAAGGGGCATATACTTCTTCCGATACGTTGGTAGTAGAATTTCGAAAGGTTGCTATACTCAGGATATTTTGCAGTGAATGTGGCAAACCGCAAAGAGGTCAGTTCTCGTATACGGCGACACTATGCGGGTTATGTTAATAACACGAGCGGCATTAATTCATCATTGCAGAATTGATTCGTGGATAATCTGGTCAGGAACAGTCTGCCCCGTTGTGTTTAGACTAAGCCGCTGAACTCACCTGACGAGCGGACAGAACCTTCAGAACCACTGCGGTCTTATCTGTTGGATCGATAGCGAAGCTAGAAGGGGTACATGCTCGTGTGCCCACGTGACACGCTTCTCACATTAAGCCTCCATGATGCTCGCCTTACAAAAGACACTCCTTACGGGTTGCATTAGTCAAAACAGGCGCTCTTATTGTGTGCCCGCGATTAGTGTCACTCACACAGCGGTACCAACGTGAAAACACCTCCCCTAATGACACATATTTATTTCTGTTTCCCGGAGTAACAAAACGCCTTAAGTTAACCCAACACACACACAAAAGACCTGAATAGGCAATAGTTCCTAAATTAATAGCTTCAATGAGGTGAAGAGAGACGGAACGTGGTAGCGCAGTTAATTCAGGCACTATGCTACAAGCCGGAAGGTCGCGGATTCTAGTTCCGATGAGGTGGATTTTTGCAATTTACCTAATTCTTCCAGCCGCACTATGGCCTTGGGTTCGACTGAGCCTCTAACAGGAATGAGCACCAGCAATCTTCCTGGAGGGTAAAGGGCGGCCGTCGTGTAAGGCTGACAACCTCATCGTCATCTGTGAGCCAACTGTCTAAAGCAAACGTGGGCGCCTCGGCGTCTCACAACCCTATGGGCCTTCACGGCCTGATACAACAATTATATTAACAATTAATTTAAGGTAATTAAGTAATTAATTAAAGGTAAGGTAAATTTGTCTCTGAGCTTAATTATTTGAGCACTATACCATGAAGACATATGGGGGTGTTGGTAAGTTGTCATCTACACGCCCCGGCCACTTTACCGCTGGTAAACTGCCCTCGATACCCATTGGATAGGGGGTTGGGTGGACACCAGAACCGGTCTGGATGCTGTAACTTAGAGAAAAATCGTGTTCCTTCTGGGAATCAAACCCTGGTCGTCCAACTCGTAGCCCGTCGCTATGCCGACTGAGCTATTCGGACTCATGATATGAAGCCCGGATGGGAGAGATATTAGATGCGAATATAAATTTTGTCTGAAAAGCTGAAGGCAGGATGCCATGTGGGAGAGCTATGCATGAATTACAAATTGTCAAGTAAAGAGGTGGGATTTAAATAAATCTTAAAGGATCAAAATGTGACAGTGCGGACTGGATTTATTTGCCTCATAACAGAGCCTACTGTTCGGTTCTTATGAACGTAATAAATGACAACTTGGTACCATTCAAAGGGAGAAAATTATTTATAAGGTGAGTGACTATGTGTTTATAAATAAAAGTCATATCCGAAAATGTGGGTTATTATTAAAGATTGGGGAAACTAGGATTACATATACTTATTTATACCGATATATCAAAGGAAAATGTGTCATTATAGGGAAGAGAAATTAATCCTGATTCAACAAAGCCAATTAAAGCAAATTTACAGAGACGGACAGAATCTTGGAAAGGAAAGCGTACCGTTACATGTAATCGATAAGACATCATTCGCTGATTGGCAGAAAAACAGCCGGAACGTACTCAGGGTTTGGCGTGTTTTAGTTTAGCCACAATTCATTACATATTCCGAACGATTATAAAATTTGAAAATGCGTTACGTGACTTCCCCAACCTATCAAACGTAAACTAAATCAAAGTACGATGAAATCTGCAACTATTTAACGTCTCTAGCCCATTGCTTTATAAGATACTTAATGCACAGGCAGTGACAAGCAAAATCGTTGTTTCTACACGCAAATCAGACGTTGCGAAATGGAAATAGTTACAGTGTTTGCCGTTGCCGATCGCAGTGGTCGCGTGGCCTAAGTTATGAAACGTCTTCGCCCGCTGGAACATTTGGTTCGTGGGTTCGAATCCCACTCGAGTCATGTATGCCTGTGTGTGTTAATTCTCTATATGTGCTATTCTGTGTGTAGGTAGCGACCTTGCGACGGGCTGATCACCCGTCCAAGGAGTCCTACGAATATGTATACGATTAAGAAACTGAAAATAGCGGCCAAGGTCCAAGGGCTGAAGAGCCATAGAGAGAGGGATTATCGAACCTTATGTTGCTGTACGCTCTTTGACTCTTCTCTGTCTTCGTGCCATTAGGATGACTGAATTATGTGATTATTTAAGGGACATTTTGGGCTATGGGTCTAATTAGAGGATTTTTCTTTGCAATTTTTATTAGATCTATATTTTGTTCGTTGGCATTTGATGGCAAGAGTAGGACATCCATGTCTGCCGTTCGCATGTCCGGAAGCGACTTACTTGAGGATACGCTGGAAGCGAAATCTCAAAAGACAGAACCTCAACAACTCAGGACTGTACGTCTATCAAGAATGGTTAACTAAACCAAGGTGGATTTGTTACCGCATGTGACGTCGGACATCAAGTGGTTTGGAAAGGCCGTGTCATAGCTCAAGCGGTTAGTCGCTGGCTTCCCACCAGGGTCTGGTCATGTGGGATTTGTGGTGGACAAAGTGGTGCTGGGGCGGGTTTTCTCCGAGTACTTCAGTTTCCCCTGCCAATCTTCATTCCACCAAATTCTCCATCATCATAATCACCCGGGGCAGGTACAATAGGCCAATCAGTGGCCGCCGTGCCGAGTGGACCCAGCTGGACTCCACCCCCCCCAGTAGCGAATTAAAAAAAAAAGTGGTTTGGAAGGCTGACACAACCAACTCAACCGAATTGCTGGGAAGTTCGAATCCAATGTTTTGTAAATGCTGCTGATATTAAAGGTAGAATAAAATATATTTGCGTATATATATATTAATAAATACTAGGAAATATCTCCGCACCTCACCCGAAAATGCATGAAAATTGCATAATTCTAAGAATGGATTCCTGAATCTGTAAACTAATGTGTCAGTGAAAGAAGACCACTCTTTGGAGAACATCACATAAAGAGAAATTACAGTGTACTGGAAGGGGAATAACAGTAAATAAAACTTTGAAATTAAGAACGAAAGAAACAATAAAATATGCTTGTGACAAGCTTCCAATCACGCGAACATCTGAAGGCTCTGACCGTCCAACGTCTGCAAAACGGGAAGGAAATTACACTGTTTTTCAAAATTATCATTACCAACCATACTCGACATAAGGGCTATTTATTTCTACTAAGCTTATATATCGGGCAGCAACACGTAAAGTGACACAATCATAAAAGTGGAGTTTCGAGCGGCGCACGTTTTAATTAGGGGCACTAACTGGGAGCGTCTCAAATGACACTAAACCTTATTTACACGGTCACCAAACGAGGTTCCAAACACCTGCAACGGATACAGCTCCTGAGGGGTCGGATATTAAACGTGATGTAGATTGCATTTACAGTGGTTAAGCTGTATTGTTGAGTTGCATTACAAGGCCATGACGAGATTATCAGTGATGCCATTTCTAATTGCTACAACAGCAATTTAGTTAATTTCAACATGAATTACAAATTCAGCATTAATTACTGGTAATCGTGAAATCCGGACTTCATAATTCAATCTTAGTTACATGCAACGACTCAAATAACATTCAATTTAAGATAAGATTTAAATGAAATATTATACTGCATCGTCATATTCTGTGTAAGACAACGTTTGTTATTAGTCAGTCGACACAACCCCGCTACAAACACACCACACATTTGCATGTACTACATGTTTCGGCCTATTGTGGCCATCATCAGGCACACATAGCTTTAACAATCACACTTCTTTCTATCTGCTATACCCCCCTACACTGGCCACAGTATTTACAAATTTGGAGCGCGTTGCACAGGTACTCCGTTTATGTTATGTCCTTATGTTATAAAATGTAAAAAAGGTAAAGCTACCCCTATCACATGCCGTGGAGACCCATAGGGTTGTGAGATGTCGAGGCTCCCACATTTTCTAGAAAATTTGCTCACAAATGTAGGCGAGGTTATCAGCCTTATGCTCCGGTTGCCCTTTACCGCCAGGAAGATTCCTGGTACTCATTTTTGTTAGTGGCTGAGTCGACCCCAGGGCCATAGTGCGGTTGAAAGGATTAGGTCGGTTGAAAAATGCAATAACCTAATCGGGAATAGAACCCGCGATGTTCCGGCTTGTATCATAATACCTCAACCAACTACGCTCCCGCGTGTCCCCCCTTCCCCAGATAGAAAGAAGGGTGGTGTATCAGTTCAATGTACATGATGGTGGCCGCAATAGGCCCAAACATGCAGTACATACAAAAGCATTGTGCGTTTATTGTGTCGTTTAACTAATAATAAACAAAGAATTAAATGAGTTCGTATTAAAGAAATCCTTTATATCACGTTCTCTGATTATTAAATATGGACTTCTATAATAATTTAAAGTTGAACTACATTCTCAGCTGGCTTCATACATTAATCAATATGGCGACTTTCAACCAAAAACTTGTGCAAGAACACGTAATTAATACCAGTCTTTAAATGATAAAATAGGAAACTAAAATTCAAGAATGTTTAACGTTACCTCAGAAGCGATATCGCAAAATTGAAAAGAAACCGAGAGGTATAAAGAGTTTGACTGTTCTCTCGTTTACATCCGTTGTTCTCGTTACCGACTGAGCAGTGGGCGGGCTTGCCTGATCGACTAACAAAACACAAGGAAGAACTGAGAGGATTTGCGTGACCCCTGCGAGTGGGAACTGTGACATTTGGAGAATAATGACAGTTCTGTATGGAAACAACTGTACGAACCAAAGGACAGTTAAGGAATTGGGGGGGGGGTGATTCCAAGAGGGCCAGACGGCTGATGTTGACTAAGCTTGTTCTGTGCGATCATCATTTGCAGCACGCATTGAAGTACAGAAGCAGGTTCGAGGAAATAGCAGATATGGCTGGCCAAATAAATGGAGCTTCAGACACCAGATTACGGCGAAACCTTCTCCAACCACACCAGCTCTTTTATACTCTTACGGACACACATATAACAGAAGAGATTGGTGTGTTAAATCACGTGGCCTCACTTTGGGATGTATAAACTCGGAACTCAGGCTAAGAAACCGGGCATCTAGATTAAGGTGTCCCATGATTATCTTATTTCGAAAAAGGAAATACCAGGAATGAACTTCGAAGAGGTTCATATCCCATTCTTCCCAAAATTTGTCTTCACCATACAATAACATCATCACAACTCATTAGCATCCAAATATATTCTTCAGTCGTTACAGTGGTGGGTAGCCATATTATTGGAAACATATTCCGGGACACACTTTGCTACAAGATCGATAGAGCGACATACGGAATGTAGGGGAGTAAGGTGGGGCACATTTACATGCCAAAAACTGATCACGCCACTCTCTATCTATCTATCTATCTATCTATCTATCTATCTATCTATCTATCTATCTATCTATCTATCTATCTATCT